>NC_090657.1:206858515-207044326 GCF_040937935.1 Hyperolius riggenbachi | reverse complement strand
CCCAGCTGCGGCGCTTAGTGCCATTTGTCTAAAACCACCTGCTTCATGATAACCTTTGGGCCCATTTTACACTCACCAAGTTGCACTGCCTCCAAATAATGCACTTCACCACAGTAGCCATGACAATTAATAGGACATTACACACATCCTGTGATGTAATGGAAGTTCCCCTCAGCCCAGTGAGACGCTGTGGTGTGTTATCGCTCATTGCGCGCAGCACCGGAAGCAATTAAAGTCAATGATAACGTGCACATTTGGTATTTGTGGCACATTTGTAGTGTGCGCATGTGCAGAAGCAGATTTTCAGATGACACGCTTCATGTCTAGCAGTATAAACGTGACTGAAGGGTGTGACTTTTTGAAGGCAGGTTGCTGTCAATTTCCCAGTTAAAGAGAGACTGAAGCGAGTAAATATTGCTATTTTTACCTCGTTGTTTGCTTCAGGAGTCTCAGTAGAGGTAAACTGCCGCATCCTTGCTGCAAAATGAGGGGTTTATATACCCGAAATCCCCGGGAAAATGCGGGGGGGGGGGGAGCTTCCTGAAAGAGGCAGAGCTTTATGCTGTAGCTCTGCCTCTACTGAAGTCAATCGCTGCTGATCTCCACCTCTCCCCGCCCCTCTCAATCTTCCGTCACAGAGAGGGGCGGGGATAGGCAGAGATCCACATGGCGATTGACGTCAGTAGAGGCAGAGCTACAGCTCAAAGCTCAGCCTCCCCGGGCAGCAAAATCCACGACTTTGAAAGTCGTGGATGTTTGCCCCGGGATTTGGGGGTATAAACCCCTAGTTTTGCCTCGGGGATGTGGCGGTTTACCTCTACTGAGACTCCTGAAGTGAAGTACCAGGTAAAAATAGCATTTTTTATTTGCTTCAGAGTTTCTTTAACACAATCTGCAGCATGTGTTAAAGTGTCAGTAATGGCACAGTGCGCTGTGTTGCGATTGTTATTTTACTGTGACAGATCGCATCGCACCAAGTGTTCAAGCAGCCTTATGGAGAAAAACATTCTTAATTGCAATTTATGGAAATCTTTAAAAAAATTGGAAGTTTTAAATTGGTTTAACTTTGCAGAGAACACTGAAAGGGTTAAGCCTCAGTGTTTACTATGTGTATAGAGCTGCCTTGCTCCCACAGTCTATTCACAACTGCTGATAAGAACTAAACACTTTGATTTGGCTAAACAAACACAGAATGCAGAGCAGCAAATTTATTCAACAAACATAGGTTGAATAAAGACTTTTCATTGTGTGCTGTGCAAAAGTGTTGGTGCACTTTAATTGTTAATGGGTCCTTCTTAGGTTTTGGAGCAACAGTTTTGGCACTTTTTGAATAATTATACACTTTTTGACTGTCTATCAGAGAAGCTGAACATGTTTAATCAGCTTTGCAGTCCATTTATGATTTCCAGAGAAAAATGTTTTTAGCAAATGTCTAAATGTATCTAATCTATTTTATTGCAGACCTACTCTGGCTTGTTCTGTGTCACTGTGAACCCCTACAAGTGGCTGCCAGTGTACAACCCAGAGGTGGTAAATGCCTACCGTGGCAAGAAGCGTCAGGAGGCTCCACCCCACATCTTTTCCATCTCTGACAATGCCTATCAGTTCATGCTGACTGGTAAGTAGTGAGGAGGGCGGAGAAAGCTTTTGGGAGGGCGGAGAAAGCTTTGTCTCACATCATTTTTTCCTAATACGAGAAACTAGAATTGTGTGAAATGGTGAGTTTCTCAGAGTTGTATAGAACCCGGAATCTCCATCCAAGTTCATTGTTATGAATATACGTTTATTCCCTTTCTCTTAAAGAGAACCCGAGGTGGTTCTAAGAACGCTATCAGCACACAGAGGCTAGGTCTGCATATCCTGCCCTGCCTCTGTTGCTATACAGTTCCCCCCTAGGCTCCCCCTGCGCTCTGCTAAATCATCAGCCGAGCTAGCGACAAGTAGCCGGTTGTTTACCTTTGTGTCAGTCTTCGGTCCCCGCCCATGTCCCTTCCCTCCAATCAGCAGGCAGGGAAGGGACGCGGGCGGGGACCGGAGCTATGGAGGAGGCGGGGGAGCGGCGAGACTAACACTTACAAAGTTAAACAGCCGGCTGCGACACGCTGAGTGTCGCTAGCTCAGCTGATGATTTATGGGGGGCAAGCAGAGCGCAGAAGGAGCCTGGGGGGGAACTGTATAGCAACAGAGGCTGGGCAGGATATGCAGATCCAGCCTCTGTGTGCTGATAGCGTTCTTAGAACCCACCTCGGTTCTCTTTAAGGTGGCCACACACATCAATTTTTTTGGTCTATTCCTGACAGATTCAATCACTCTCATCTTATCTGCTAGAAATTGATGCTTCAACCTGCTGGTTTGATTGATCTATTTCAGCTGAAAATCAATCTAATAGGTCGTTCGCACCGGCAAAAGTTATCAATCGGTGGGGAACGGTGGCAGATCGACGTCCCTGTGGTTCGAAAGATTTTCAATAGATTTCATAATTAACACAATCTATGCCTAGTGTATGGAAGGATTTGATCCCTCTCCGATCAGATTTGATCTGAGAGGGATCTATCTGATGGTTGCCAAGTGCATGGGCACCTTTAGGATAGTAACCAAAATGTTAGATGTTTTACCTGAAATCATTGTGAGGTTGTGATCTTAAAATACATAAATTATCATTTATATGGACGGGTAAAGCCCCAGACAATGAATATTAGTATGAAAAAAAATATTAATTTAAATGTACCGATGTTAAATCAGAATGTGAAGTTATGGTAAAAAAAATTAAAAATATATATATTAAGCCAACTCGCGTATAGGCCCCCAACTTTTACCTACCCCCCCCCCAAACAGGAAAATATTTGTCCCGAGCCGAGGGTAGGAGATGCATCACCTACTGAGGACCTCCTAGATCTTTCTGATCACTATCCCGGGGCTCTGGTTCCCGCCGCCAGGATGCATCTTCAGCTTCTCTATAGCAATCTCATTTCTATGATGCCCACTAGTGGCGTCTCGCATTATGCGCGCCACTGCAGGGCATCACTGCGGTAGATAAGCTGAAGATTAATCCTGGCAGCAGGAAGTATTGAGTAAATGCTCCACTGTGCAGGACTCTACAGATTCTGGGGGGAGACACTCGGGGCGGTGTAATTGCAAATACTGCTCCAGCTGTGAGGGGGGGGGGGGGGCAGATGCTAGTGGACACTGGGATGAAACCATCATCATATGCCAATACTGCTCCGGCGGAGATGGTGGTTGGGGGGGGGGGGGGGGGCACATGCCGGTGAACCCAGACATAGAAGTATGACTCAAGTAAGCAGAGACCCTCACTTTTGGGCCACTGTTTTGCTCCCCAAAACTCTGCTTATACTCAAGTATATAGTGTAGTTTATTTGCTGTATATACAGTATGCTAATACATTAAAACCCTTACATTGGAGTCTGGGGGGAGGAGCTATGTAACGACATCATTACGCTACATCATTACAGCAGCATGAACCAACATGGATCGTATCTGAGGCCAGGCAATTCCCTTCAGCCAAAATTGTTATTAAAGGACATTTGAAGTGACAGTTACATATTATAATGCTTTTCTTACCTGGGGCTTCTTCCTACCCCTGGAAGTCCGTGTGATCTCCCTGCACTTCCACTCTCCTCCATTGCACAGCTGGCCCCTCCATAATGATAGCCAACCCGCCGGGTCAGCAGCTCCTGCACATGAGTGGGTGCCTCTCGTGATCGTGCTCCCATAGCTGGGAGCGTGCTGCTTATGCACATTGTTACTGAAGGATGTGGAGGCTGCCATATTTATTTTCTGCTGATCCTCTGCCTCTAATACTTTTAGCCATAGACCCTGAACAAGCATGCAGATCAGATATTTGAGAGGAGTTTGACTGGATTTGACACGTGGTTAAATCAGGTGTGATTGAGACATTACTGATGCATGGAAGGTCAGCAGGGGGCCAGACAACTTTTGATGAAAAGGAAATAAATATGTCAGCCTCCATATCCCTCTCACTTTAGGTGTCCTTTAAGCAGATGCCCACATTCCCTTGCCAGTTGACTAGCAGCAGCCACCATAGCCAGTTCTAAAAAAGCCTTCACATATCTGAATTTCTATGGCAAACATGGAAGTCATGTGATCTGCTGATCTTTCATGCATCTAGTAGTGTCTGAATTAAACAAGGTCTAAGGCTAAACGTAGCTATAGAGCTTGTAGGGGCCCCCAGTGGCTACAAGAGGAAACATTTTTTTTTTCAAAAAAGACCTTATAGTTTTTGAGAAATCGATTTTAAGGTTTCAAAGGAAAAAAAATACACATTAAAAAACCCGCCGACTTTAACGGTTAATAGCAAATCCACCTTAAATGATAGAAACCCTAAATTTGAAGGATGTCTTAAGGAGATCATTGGGAATAAGAGGAAAAAGACCTTATAGTTTTTGAGAAAATCGATTTTAAATATTTAAAGGAAAAAAGTATACTTTTAAATGCGGTAAATGTCACTTTTAGTAGCAAACCTAACGGTAGTGTAATTTTACATGCATCAAAAGAAAGAGCAATACATTTCCTGACGGGGTTTCCAGGGGGTCCATACACAGCCGCATCGCTTTGGCCAGGGATCACGATACAGCCGCAATATGGCTGTATGAAGATCTCTGGCATTTTTTCCTATTTTCCCAATTTTTTTTAATGTTAAGAGTGTGGGATTTTTTTTTTTTTTTAATTATGTGGCGTCCCCCCTCCTGAAACTTTTTAAGCCCTTGTCCCCCATGCAGGCTGGGGTAGCCAGAATGTGGAGCTTCGACCGATTGGGGCTTGACACCCTGATTATACCAGCTGCAAAAAAGGTCCCCTAATGCCGATTTTTGTTCCGGGGTATCTGTTGGGGGGGGCAGGTTTATTTTGCCCTGGGGCCCCATTGTTGCTTAAACCGGCCCTGAATACATGTGTATGTTTGCATGTTGCACCCTCTGCTATTCATTATATAGCTCTGTGTGATCTCATGTTATGGCTCTTTATGAATACAGTAAAACCTTGGACTGAGAGTAACTTGGTTTGAGAGCGCTTTGAAATACAAGAAAAAAATGTTGTGAAATTTTGACTTAATATATAAGCAACATCTTGATATACAAGCAAAAAACATTTCCACGTGTCACATCATTCCAACTGAGTCAATGGTTCTTCCCCCTTTGATACTGCAGGATTGTATTTAATCTGAGTGTAGGGACTGTATAAATTGACATTTCCATGAAATCCTCAAAAGCAGGCAAAAGCAACTGTCATTGGATAAGTTCCTTGTTAAAGAGGAACTCCAGTGAAAATAATGTAATAAAAAAGTCCTTATTTTTTACAATAATTATGTATAAATTATTTAGTCAGTGTTTGCTCATTGTAAAATCTTTCCTCTCCCTTCTATATATTCTGACATTTATTATATGGTGACATTTTTACCACTGGCAGGTGATGTCACTGGAAGGAGATGCTGCTTGCTTTTTTGGCAGTTGTAAACAGCTATTTCCCACAATGCAACAAGGCTCCCACAGTGTGATATCAGTACCTCAGTGCTGTGAGGCGCTGACATCACACTGTGGGAGGGGTTTCAGCATAATATCAGCCATACAGCGCCCCCTGATGATCCGTTTGAGAAAAGGAACGGATTTCTCATGGGAAAGGAGGTATCAGCTACTGGTTGGGATGAAGTTCAATTCTTGGTTACGGTTTCTGTTTAAAGCCACACAAAACAAGGTTGGTGTGAGCCAACAGATAGCAATGATTCTGTCATTTATAGTGAAAGCCTTGTTTACATCTTTATTTTATACAGTACAGTCCTTTGTATTAAATATTGTTCTATAACTGTTTTTGAATTGTGGAATGAAACACTTGACTTTACAGTAATTCTTATGGGGACATTTTGCTTTGATATATGAGTGCTTTGGATTACAATCATATTTTCGGATTGAATAATGCTCGCAAACCAAAGTTCCACTATAAATTGAGAAGTATAATAATAAGGTTGTGATATTTTCTTCTCTTCTAGATCGGGAGAACCAGTCTATCCTCATCACGTATGTCTATTTTTGAATAATTCCATTGTTAATTTGATTGCTTTTTGCTATGGAGTAGATAAAACATAACTCCCAACTGTCCTTCTTTTGGAAGGACAGTCCCTCTTTGGGAGCCCAATTCCTCTGTCTTCCTCATTTGTCCCTCTTTCAGGACTGATGTATAGATCTGTGTAAATGTATGCATTTTTCTCTGAAAAAAATTTGTTTAATTGACTCTAAACTTTATTCCCATAATTTAAATTGATACATTTTTTATTTTTAAATGTTAAAATGAAGGAAAACAAATGATAGAGAGGACCAGTGTGATTTGAATGATAAAACAACATATTTGTCTTATGAAATATTTATGGTATGCGTCGCTAAGGGTGTGTCGGGGGCGTGATCAGGGGTGTGGCTTAAGTGTCCTTCTTTGTTATCTCAAAAAGTTGGGAGGTATGATAAAAAATATTTAAGAATAGAACATTTGGCAAATGTATTTTGAGTGCTTCTTTACTTGCTGAACGCTGTGAAGGTATTTTACTGATAAGGTGCAGAGGTGAAAGTACTGGGACAGCCTATCATGCCACGCTGACCCCTTATGAGTTATGTGTGATGATGTGCATTGTGGGTGTACGTGACCAGGAGGCTGCTGCACATGGAACAGAAGGCTGCTTTTTGTGCAAGGGAAAGATACGGCTATTGGGGGTGAACTATCGCTTGGGAAACCAGCACAAGAAAGTTGCCCTGGGAGCTCAAAGCATTGAAGGATCCCTGACTTGAGACAAGGCTAACCAAGCTAAGCTCAGAGGTAAGTTCCTGCTGGATCCACATACCTCTGCATTGTCTCATCCTCTCCTTGTCCCTCCCACCCGGTCCCCATAATACACCTTAAAAAATGCGACTTTAGCCAAATGTCAAATTATCACATAGAAAGAGGCGGGCTTGCCGTGATGTCCCCTTAAAGGATACCCGATGTGACATGATGAGATAGACATGTGTATGTACAGTGCCTAGCTCACAAATAACTATGCTGTGTTCCTTTTTTACTTTCTATGGCTGAAAGAGTTCAATATCAGGTATGAAAGTGGCTGACTAAGTCCTGACTCAGACAGGAAGGGACTACAGTGTGACCCTCACTGATAAGAAACTCCAACTATAATACACTTTCCTAGCAGAAAATGGCTTCTGAGATCAAGAAAGAGATTAAAGGGGGGATTTCTTATCAGTGAGGATCACACTGTAGTCACCTCTTGTCTGAGTCAGGACTGAGTCAGCCACTTACATACCTGATATTTAACTCTTTCAGGAAAAGAAATAAAAAAAGGAACACAGCATAGTTATTTGTGTGCTAGGCACTGTACATACCCATGTCTATCTCACCATGTCACATGTCACTTCGGGAATCCTTTAACCACTTGATGACTGTAGTTTTAAACCCCCCTAAAGACCAGGCATGTTTTTTCACTACTGGGCTGTGCGAGCTTTTCAGCCTCCTGCACAGCCCAGGTAAGGAATATGGCGATCGGACTCGCCTCCTATTTTTGTCCCTAAGGGGACATGCTGCCGGACGCGTCCGATCGCCGCTGTCACTGTTTTTTTTTTTTTTTCTTCAGCCTCATAGAGGCTCTCATTGCCGCTGTCCCTCTCCTTCCCTCCTCCCCTCTTCCTGTACAATTGAGCAGGACGGCGATCCGTTATGTTCTCTGCCTCTCATAGGCAAATAGAAAGAAAGTTAGTTCCTGGAACTCAACAGGTGTAGTCATTATGCAAAACCACAGAGTGGGAGCATGGGACTGTAAGAAGTGAATACTAGAAAAACATTGGGAGACAGACCCTGCTTCAAATTCAAAAATAGAAAGACTTTATTCAAAAATGTAGACAACACTGTATAGACACTAAGTGCCACTTTAAAACCATAAAATCACTCACTGCAGATGTTAATAGCGCAGCCGGCTGGGCTCACACTTACAGCAGACTTCTCTCACCAAGCACACCTGGGATCCCACCACACATCTGCTTAGCAATAGGCACTGGTTGCTAGAGAAAGCGATATATACGCGCAAGTAAAGTCCCAAAGCTAGCTCTCCCCGATAGCACATAAAAATCACAGCAGAAGAGAAGCTTCAACAAAGGTCCGCAGTGTTTAGTGCATAGGCACATGCAGTTAGTATAAACAGGCTGCCTCACTGAGGCTCTCACCACTCAGTAGACCAATTCATCGCTGTCGTTTGTCCAGCTGCCATAGGAAAGAGTATTGCATAGATGGATGGCATCCCTTACTGCAATCAGTTCATATGCCCAAGAAAGTGGTCAGAGTCCCTCTGGTGTCTGTGGGGAAACGTGTGCACACGTGTTCAGCCAGCCCTAGGTGTAATCAGCCACATGGCCCTTCTTGTATGTTGCCTCCCGGGTAGGTCAGCCGGCGCCAGGCTCCTCCGTAGGCTTCAGGCAGGGTTAGTGGCCGGGCAGTGCTTGGTAGGCAGTGAGGACGCCTTGAATGTTTTTCCTGCCTCTCATAGGCATCAGCCTATGAGAGGACAGGGCTCCCCGGCCAATCAGAGGCCGGGGATCGCCAATCTCGTACAGCGCTGCGGCCCCCGTACGCATGTAAACAAAGGGAAATTCTTTCCCCTTACGTTTACAAGCAGCCTGCTAGCCGCAATGGCAGGGAACGATCGCGCATGCGCACAGCCGCTCTCTGGGAAACTGCAGCCCCAGGACTTGACGCCAATTGGTGTTAGGCGGTCCTGGGGCTGCCGCCGCTGTCACACCCATTGGCGTGAGGCGGTCTTCAAGTAGTTAAAGGAAACCTGAAATAAGAAGTATATGGAGGCTGCCATATTTATTTCACCAGTTGCCTGGCAGCCCTGTTGATCTATTTGGCTGCAGTAGTGTCTGAATCACAGCAGAAACAAGCATGCAGCTAATCTTGTCAGATCTAACACTAATGTCAGAAACACCTGATCTGCTGTATGCTTGTTCTGGGTCTATGGCTAAACGTATTCGAGACAGAGGATCAGCAGGACAGCCAGGCAACTGGTATTGCTTAAAAGGAAATAAATATGTCAGCCTCCCTATCCTTCTCACTTCAGATTCCCTTTAAGGGGAGTGAATGGAGTGGTGCAGAAAAGGAGGTAATGGGAGGGTGAGGGCAGGGAAGAGGAAGGAGTGGAGGGTGATAGGAGGGAACATCACAGCAAGCCTGCCTCTTCCTGTCTGAAAATTTGATTTAAGCCGGAAGTGACATTTTTCAAGGAGTGATCACTGAGACGGGGTGGGCCGGGGGGGAGGGGGAGGGAGGAATGAGGAGAGGAACAGACAACACACAGAGGTAGGTAAATCCCGCATGATTTGGGTAGCTTTGCCTCGGGTCAGGTATACTTTAAGCAGTCTCTCTCCAGTCCCTGGTCACTGCACTCTGGCATGATAGCTTTGCTGGTCATGTTCTTTGGTGTAAAGGCAAAATGCTTATCTATGCTGTGACACAACTCTCCTATCCACAGCGGAGAATCTGGTGCCGGGAAGACTGTGAACACCAAACGTGTCATCCAGTACTTTGCAACAATTGCATCTGTGGCTGACCCTAAGAAGAAAGAGAGTGCAGCTAGTAAGAATAAGGTATGGAATCCATTGTATATGTGGATGTCTACATTATCCATGCATGTGTAGCACTTAGACGTGTGTGTGTGTGTGTGTGTGTGTGTGTGTGTTTGGTGTGCGCGTGTGGTGTGCTGTGTGTGTGTGTGTGTGTCTGGTGTGCGCGTGTGTGTGTCTGGTGTGCGCGTGTGGTGTGTGTGTGTGTGTGTGTAGTGTAGTGTGTGTGTGTGTGTGTGTGTGTGTGTGTGCGCGTGTGGTGTGTAGTGTGTGTGCGCGTGTGTGTGTGTGTGTGTGTGTGTGCGCATGTGGTGTGGTGTGGTGTGTGTGTGTGTGTGTAGTGTAGTGTGTGTGTAGTGTAGTGTGTGTGTAGTGTAGTGTGTGTGTGTGTGTGTGTGTGTGTGTGTGTGTGTGTGTGTGTGTGTGTGTGTGTGTGTGTGTGTGTGTGTGTGTGTGTGTGTGTGTGTGTGTGCGCGTGTGGTGTGTAGTGTGTGTGCGCGTGTGTGTAGTGTGTGTGTGTGTGTGTGTGTGTGTGTGTGTGTGTGTGTGTGTGTGCGCATGTGGTGTGGTGTGTGTGTGTGTGTGTGTGTGTGTGTGCGCATGTGGTGTGGTGTGGTGTGTGTGTGTGTGTGTGTGTGTGCGCGTGTGGTGTGTAGTGTGTGTGCGCGTGTGTGTAGTGTGTGTGTGTGTGTGTGTGTGTGTGTGTGTGTGTGTGTGTGTGCGCATGTGGTGTGGTGTGTGTGTGTGTGTGTGTGTGTGCGCATGTGGTGTGGTGTGGTGTGTGTGTGTGTGTGTGTGTGTGTGTGTGTGTATTTGACCATATTGGGAAAATATGTATTTTCATGAATATTTTCGCAAAAATTGTATTTTTGATGCAAAAAGCAACCTTGTTGAAAATTTGCAAACAACACTGATATTCACTGTATAGAATTGGTATGATTGGTGAGCACCATTACATCTCTGTATGACTAGACTGCACTTTTCAGGCTTTTGGGGGCATTGAACACATTATAAACGGAGTCGGCGTAGTAAATCTACAGTATGAATTGTTTTTTATAGATCATATGGGACTTGCTAGGCTATATATTCAATTATACAGTATAATAACATTTGTTGTAAAGAGATTAAAAAAAAAATTGGCAAAACTATAAAACAAAAAAAAGTGTCTTCAGTTTGAAAAAAAAAAAATGAATGAATTCTATTGCTTTTTTTTTTATGCGTTTTGCAATTTCTCTAAAATAGTACAGTACCAAAGGCAAGGCATACCGCTTGCTTCTGGTCCAGGTGTGATGGCAGAAATCAATGTAATTGATAGACATGATGTCAACATTGAAAAAATATAGATAGATAGATAGATAGATAGATAGATAGATAGATAGATAGATAGATAGATAGATAGATAGATAGATAGATAGATATCAAAGCAGGAGCGGTAAAAAGTATAAAATAAAGAAGGAATGTGTCGAGACCTATGTGTGATTGGAAAACTCAATTTGCTGCTATTACAATAATATGAGACAGCCAGACAAAGATGCATTTCACTGTATATCCAGATTACACTATATTGTGGGCCTATCGACCATATGATTCGATAATTTTATCAAATTAAAAGAGAATCTGTGTCGTAACATGGCTGCCCGGTCGATCTTCAGATCGAATTTCAGCCAAAAATGCTGGAAAATGTTTATTGTGAGGGCTCGATCGGGTACACGGCGGTAACGGCGTTTGATATTGAGACAAAAAACGGACCCCCGGAAGGTGGGATGGAAGTATCTATAAGTTTCGCAAGCAGGTCATTTATATCTCCTTATACCAAATAATGGTTCAAAGCGCTCAGGTGTTTCTAACCATATACAATAATGAGTGGAGTGCGCTCTCAACTAAGGATAGCAAATACTTTACATAACTATATATCTAAATTCCAGCGCACATCCTAAAGCTATTCACTTGTCAATCTGTTATTACACAAGTACAGTCCAGATTAATACACAAGTACGTTCCACAGTATGCAAGTCCTCCAGTGACGTTTTCAGCATTCCACCACCAAAAACACCCAACAGGAAACGCACTCACCGGATACAGTATGACCACTGTGAGACTGGTCAAATAGCGCTCTATCCCAGGATGCCTCAGCACTTCAGGTCCTGGTTTCACTGCCACTGTATATATTCCAGTTGTCCATGCACCTCAAATTAAAAGCCTCCCATAGCGTAAATCCGTTAAAAACACTTAGACTTTATTAAAATATTCCACTCACATATTATCAGATGTCAGCAAACATAGAGTTTTATCCACGGGCTCTCCCCCGTTAGCCAGGCCGGGCTATTCTGAGTTCTGTCTTGATCCGCGTGTACCACCGTCAGCAACTACCTGGTACGTCCAATCTCCGCCCGACTAGTTTCGTCACTCCCTTGTGGCTCATCAGGAGCTCCAGTTACAGTGTAGCAACACATTATTTTCTATGTAGCGTACTTGTAGGCTACATATGATTTTGCTCAGCGGGGACATCTTGTGGCCAAGTAGTAAAATTACACCTACTGACTTTAGGGAATAAAAAAAAAACAAATTAATGTGAAGAGGGCATATTATTATAAATGTATGGGCCAAAAATTTGCGATGAATGTAAAACTGAAAAAAATGTACCTTTATTTCCAAATAAAATATTGTCACCATACATTATATACATATCATTTTAACGTTGCAATAACCTGGGCAAATTGTCAAATAAAATGTGTGGATTTTACAGTAGCATGTGGTATTTTAAAACTATAATGGCCGAAAACTGAGAAATAATGATTTTTTTTCCCATTTTTTTTCTTAATTATTCCTGTTAAAATGCATTTAGAATAAAATAGAATAGAATAAAATAATTCTTAACATAGTGTACCACCCAAAGAAAGCCTAATTGGTGGTGGAAAAAACAAGGTATAGATAATTTCTTTGTGATAAGTAGTGATAAAGTTATTGGGGAATGAAAAGGAGGCGCGCTGAAATGGGAAAATTCCTCTCGTCCTTAAGGTGAAAAATACCCATGGGCTGAAATGGTTAATTAACTTCCCCCTAACACCATATAATACAAACATAGACATATGACTATGGTAGGGATTAAAAAATGTAAAAATATTGTTGTGGCGCTTATTTATGCAATATCGGTTGGCAGCACAGAATTTAATAAGGAAAACCACCACCTTACACTTTTAGAACAATATCAAAATAACTCTTGCGCCTATGCAAATTAATTCTGCAAGAATAAATTTCTCTTTATTAAAATGTCTAAGATCAAATAAAATATATATAGTGCAATACTCATCTGTATTCAATACAATATTTTTCTTCACAGTGTCACCATACTGTCTCAGATTGTATCCAGATAACCCACCAACGGTATAACTGATCAACTGCCTATATAAAAATATTGCTAAAATACTCTTCTTGAAATCTCTATTTAAACAAACTCCTCTTCGTAGCTACAAGCACTTTGCCAGATTTTCAAGCAAACTTCCAGCCTAGGGATATCGTCCAAATGCCACAATCAGACGCCACTTCACTGGCCAGTATAGTCCACTTTGTCAATTAGGTTCCACAATTGCATGCAATAACTGATCAGTTATGTATAATTCATCCCGAATTTTCTATCAAAAGAACTCCGTGGCTAAATAGCCATATACAGTTCATTATTTGGCTCTCGCTGTATAACAAAAACGTTCTGTCGTATTACCGACACACTCACGTGTCTTAGAAGGTGATGTAGATACCCCCACTCTTGAACTTTCCAAGCTAGGATAGTCCGCAAACAGCTCGGGACCCGGCCGGTGACCCTCAGATCTTAGTTGCCGCTGGTTTCCAGAGAGTGGGATGTTACTTCCTAGTTCAAGCAAGAGGAAGTCCGGAGGTGACGTCACCACGTATCAGCCAATTGCCTACGCGTTTCGGTAGGTACCGCCTACCTTCATCAGGGCATAACCTCATTGGCTGAGATCCGCATTTATATTCTGTTGCTCCACCTTCCAGTCTCCGTGAGTTTGTTCGGTTGCCATAGTTACATATAACGCTTTCATTGAAAAGCGAAGATCTCCACATCAGAATTTAAGCCTTGCGGGATGAAACTATTTAATGTATAGATCCATTCAGTCTCTTTACGCGACATCTTGCCTATAAAGTCACCTCCTCTCCAATCCTTCTCCACAACCTGGATAGCGTAGAATTTAAAAGTCTGTAGGCTCTTATTATGAAACTCCATAAAATGTTTGCTTAGTGGCATTTTTTCGTTCCCATTTTTTATATTATTTACATGCTCCCCTATCCGAGACAACAGTTTTCTTTTTGTCCTCCCCACATACTGTTTTTTGCATCCACATTCAATAATATAGATGACACCTGTACTATTGCAATTCAATTCCCCATATATATCAAATTGTTCCTCAGTCACCATAGATCTAAAACAAGTTACTGGTGCACAGTGTTTGGTGTTCCTGCAGGGGACACAGAAACCGCACCTTTTAAAGGAACACTGTCTCTTTTTATTCTTTAATCCTCTCTGCTCATTCACAGTGGGGGCAATCATATTTCTCAAATTATTAGCCCTGCTGAAAATAAATTTTGGTCTTTCTGGCAATATGCCATTTAGAGTTTTGTCCCTTTGCAGAATCTCCCAGTATTTCTCCACAATTTTTCGTACATCCTTTGTCTGATGGCTGTATTGCATTTTTATACTAGGGGGCAAGACCACCTCATCTCTATTCCTCAATTTCATCAAATGTTCTCGCTTTTCCCTCCCCACCTCAGCTATGGTTTGTTCTAGAATCCCTTTGTCATACTTCTTTTCTACAAACCTTTCTTTCAACAGCATTGCTTGCTCATTATAATCAGATATCTCCGTGCAATTACGTCTTAACCGTACAAATTGATGTTTCGGAATATTTGTCAGCCATTTCAACATATGGCAACTATCCAAATATATATAACTATTTGTGTCTACCTTTTTAAAAAAACGTCTTCGTTTTAATCCCCCCATCTTGTATAAAAATAGTCAAGTCCAAAAAATGTATCTCAGTTCTACTGAATTCACTTATGAATTTCAAATTGTAATCATTTTCAATATTTAGCCACTTCAGAAAGGTTTGTAGTCTCTCTTCACCCCCCCTCCATATAAAAAACGTATCATCAATAAATCTCCTCCACAGGACGAGGTCCGCTCCGGGGCCCCCCGGGCCCCCTAGAATAAATTTCTCCCAGTAGGCCATATATAAATTAGCGAACCCCGGAGCGAACCTCGTCCCCATGGCTGTCCCCACCCTCTGCAGATAAAATTCTGAATCATATGAGAAGTAGTTATGAGTGAGGATATAAAAAATAGCACCTTCAATAAAATCAATTTGTTCTTTTGGGATGTTCGTGAGTTCAGTTAGAAAATATTTGACTGCCTCCACCCCCTTTACATGGTCTATTATAGTGTATAGTGAGCTAATATCAGCCACACACATAATATCTCCATCTTACCACTCAAAGTCCTCCAGGATCCTTAAGATGTGTCCAGTGTCCTTTAAATAGGAATTTGTTTGAACTACTGCCTGCTGTAGGAATCCATCTACATACTCTGACAGATTTGCAGTCAGGGACCCAATCCCGGAGATAATTGGTCTCCCAAGTGGGTCCCTGACCTGCTTATGTATCTTCGGCAAATGATAATACATTGGAAGCCTCTGATACTTCTGCAATATGTATTGTGCCTCTTTTTCGTTAAGAATACCTTCCTCTTCACCTAATTTAATCAATCGTTCCAATTCTTTTTTATACTCAATGCAGGGATCTTTTTTTAGCAATAGATACGTTTTTGTATCCTGTAGCTGTCGTTCTGCCTCTTTATTATAATCCTTTGTATTTTGAATTACCACCCCTCCCCCCTTGTCTGCTGGTCTAATGACAATATTAGGGTCATCCCGGAGGTGTTTAATAGCCCCTCTCTCCTGTGCAGTAATATTGGAATAATTGCTTTGCTTTATATTCCTAATCTCTTTTAATACCATAGTCTCAAAAGTAGCCATTGAGTCACTCACTTCGTGGGTGGGATTAAATTTGGATCTATTTTGTAATTTAGTATGTTTAAATGGATCCCCATTCATATTTTCTGCTTTGGGTGGTTTTTTCAGAAAGTATTTTTTTAGGCATAATTGTCTCATATATTTCTTGATGCCTATAAAAGCGTCAAATTTATTAAATTTATTCGTAGGTGCAAACTTCAGTCCCTTTTCAAGAACTCCAACTTCGTTTGCATCTAATTTTCTATCACTCAAATTGAAGATCCCTCCCCTAATTTCTTTGGGTTCAATGGGCATACTTATCTTCATTTTTTTCTTTTGACCCCTCCCCCTACTTCCTCTATATCTACTCTTTCTCTTTTTCCTGTCTGTAAAAAATGATTCGTTATTTTGTTCTTTTGTCTCTTTTGATCCGATCTAAGTCTCATTCTCTCCGTTTTCTCCCTCTCTTTCTTATCCCTCACTTTTTTATCCCTATCTTTATTGTCCTGATTTTTCTTTGATTTATTCTCCAATTTCTGATCTAAAACAGTCCTATAATCTATAAATTTACGAGGACCTCTAGACACATCTGGGATCCTGGTCAATGGAATAAATCTATTCTTTACAGGGACCTGAATAATCACATCAGCCTCTATTGGTACTCTTGGCTTTCCTGTGTCAGGGGTAATATTATCTTCACATTCTAGATGATCCTGCCCCTCTACTTCCACTTCCTGTATAAACTCCTCTCTGTCCCCCACCTTTTCATAGTCTTTCTGGTGAACCCCTATACCACCTCCTCCCATCTCCTTTTCTACAATGGGTCCCATTGCCCCTAATACACCCCCATCTTCCCCATTCTCCAAGTCTTTAGATTGAACAGGTTCACCAAGTTCCAATATTCCTGATTCTCCCTCCCCCTCCGTACAATACTCATCTACAGTCGTTAAAGTCATTTCTTCAGTCTCTTCCACTATATTCCCCTCCTCTTTCCTATCTTCCCCTATTATTCTCAAGTCATCACAGTCCACCGCATCTCTAGTAAATTTCTTCAATTTTCTATACATAATGTCCTCCTCTAACCTCACCAGTCTTCCCTGTATACTTCGTTCCATATCTTTAAACAACTCTGTCTCTGCATGGGGTTCAAGTTTGGTGTATAAATTCCTTACCTCTTTACTTCTATCCATAATCTGCATTTTTCTTACTTCAGTTATAAATTCTAACACTTGCATGGAAAAAGATCTGAACATTCTCTCCCAGTCCGCCTGAACTTGGTCAGACTGCAGATCGAAAGCCAAGACCTTGGACACAATTAGCCCCGGTGGACACTTCCCCTGCTCCCTATACTTCTCTAATGAGAATATTTCCCACATGTTTTTCGTCTCTTGAATTAGTAACGTTTCCAATCTCCGACTGTTATATTTAATAAATTCCTCTTCTCTAAAATCCATTTTTGGTTTTTAATTTCATTTTGTTGAAAAAATGTTTCAATTCGATTCAATCTGTCCTCACGATACTGCCACAAATCAGCACTTATTTCAAATCTTTTACCATTCTCCTCCATTATGATGGATTTTTCACCCCCCAACAAGCAGCCTAAGCAACAAAAAATGTGGATCTTTAGGTTATTAAAAAATGTAAAAATATTGTTGTGGCGCTTATTTATGCAATATCGGTTGGCAGCACAGAGTTTAATAAGGAAAACCACCACCTTACACTTTTAGAACAATATCAAAATAACTCTTGCGCCTATGCAAATTAATTCTGCAAGAATAAATTTCTCTTTATTAAAATGTCTAAGATCAAATAAAATATATATAGTGCAATACTCATCTGTATTCAATACAATATTTTTCTTCACAGTGTCACCATACTGTCTCAGATTGTATCCAGATAACCCACCAACGGTATAACTGATCAACTGCCTATATAAAAATATTGCTAAAATACTCTTCTTGAAATCTCTATTTAAACAAACTCCTCTTCGTAGCTACAAGCACTTTGCCAGATTTTCAAGCAAACTTCCAGCCTAGGGATATCGTCCAAATGCCACAATCAGACGCCACTTCACTGGCCAGTATAGTCCACTTTGTCAATTAGGTTCCACAATTGCATGCAATAACTGATCAGTTATGTATAATTCATCCCGAATTTTCTATCAAAAGAACTCCGTGGCTAAATAGCCATATACAGTTCATTATTTGGCTCTCGCTGTATAACAAAAACGTTCTGTCGTATTACCGACACACTCACGTGTCTTAGAAGGTGATGTAGATACCCCCACTCTTGAACTTTCCAAGCTAGGATAGTCCGCAAACAGCTCGGGACCCGGCCGGTGACCCTCAGATCTTAGTTGCCGCTGGTTTCCAGAGAGTGGGATGTTACTTCCTAGTTCAAGCAAGAGGAAGTCCGGAGGTGACGTCACCACGTATCAGCCAATTGCCTACGCGTTTCGGTAGGTACCGCCTACCTTCATCAGGGCATAACCTCATTGGCTGAGATCCGCATTTATATTCTGTTGCTCCACCTTCCAGTCTCCGTGAGTTTGTTCGGTTGCCATAGTTACATATAACGCTTTCATTGAAAAGCGAAGATCTCCACATCAGAATTTAAGCCTTGCGGGATGAAACTATTTAATGTATAGATCCATTCAGTCTCTTTACGCGACATCTTGCCTATAAAGTCACCTCCTCTCCAATCCTTCTCCACAACCTGGATAGCGTAGAATTTAAAAGTCTGTAGGCTCTTATTATGAAACTCCATAAAATGTTTGCTTAGTGGCATTTTTTCGTTCCCATTTTTTATATTATTTACATGCTCCCCTATCCGAGACAACAGTTTTCTTTTTGTCCTCCCCACATACTGTTTTTTGCATCCACATTCAATAATATAGATGACACCTGTACTATTGCAATTCAATTCCCCATATATATCAAATTGTTCCTCAGTCACCATAGATCTAAAACAAGTTACTGGTGCACAGTGTTTGGTGTTCCTGCAGGGGACACAGAAACCGCACCTTTTAAAGGAACACTGTCTCTTTTTATTCTTTAATCCTCTCTGCTCATTCACAGTGGGGGCAATCATATTTCTCAAATTATTAGCCCTGCTGAAAATAAATTTTGGTCTTTCTGGCAATATGCCATTTAGAGTTTTGTCCCTTTGCAGAATCTCCCAGTATTTCTCCACAATTTTTCGTACATCCTTTGTCTGATGGCTGTATTGCATTTTTATACTAGGGGGCAAGACCACCTCATCTCTATTCCTCAATTTCATCAAATGTTCTCGCTTTTCCCTCCCCACCTCAGCTATGGTTTGTTCTAGAATCCCTTTGTCATACTTCTTTTCTACAAACCTTTCTTTCAACAGCATTGCTTGCTCATTATAATCAGATATCTCCGTGCAATTACGTCTTAACCGTACAAATTGATGTTTCGGAATATTTGTCAGCCATTTCAACATATGGCAACTATCCAAATATATATAACTATTTGTGTCTACCTTTTTAAAAAAACGTCTTCGTTTTAATCCCCCCATCTTGTATAAAAATAGTCAAGTCCAAAAAATGTATCTCAGTTCTACTGAATTCACTTATGAATTTCAAATTGTAATCATTTTCAATATTTAGCCACTTCAGAAAGGTTTGTAGTCTCTCTTCACCCCCCCTCCATATAAAAAACGTATCATCAATAAATCTCCTCCACAGGACGAGGTCCGCTCCGGGGCCCCCCGGGCCCCCTAGAATAAATTTCTCCCAGTAGGCCATATATAAATTAGCGAACCCCGGAGCGAACCTCGTCCCCATGGCTGTCCCCACCCTCTGCAGATAAAATTCTGAATCATATGAGAAGTAGTTATGAGTGAGGATATAAAAAATAGCACCTTCAATAAAATCAATTTGTTCTTTTGGGATGTTCGTGAGTTCAGTTAGAAAATATTTGACTGCCTCCACCCCCTTTACATGGTCTATTATAGTGTATAGTGAGCTAATATCAGCCACACACATAATATCTCCATCTTACCACTCAAAGTCCTCCAGGATCCTTAAGATGTGTCCAGTGTCCTTTAAATAGGAATTTGTTTGAACTACTGCCTGCTGTAGGAATCCATCTACATACTCTGACAGATTTGCAGTCAGGGACCCAATCCCGGAGATAATTGGTCTCCCAAGTGGGTCCCTGACCTGCTTATGTATCTTCGGCAAATGATAATACATTGGAAGCCTCTGATACTTCTGCAATATGTATTGTGCCTCTTTTTCGTTAAGAATACCTTCCTCTTCACCTAATTTAATCAATCGTTCCAATTCTTTTTTATACTCAATGCAGGGATCTTTTTTTAGCAATAGATACGTTTTTGTATCCTGTAGCTGTCGTTCTGCCTCTTTATTATAATCCTTTGTATTTTGAATTACCACCCCTCCCCCCTTGTCTGCTGGTCTAATGACAATATTAGGGTCATCCCGGAGGTGTTTAATAGCCCCTCTCTCCTGTGCAGTAATATTGGAATAATTGCTTTGCTTTATATTCCTAATCTCTTTTAATACCATAGTCTCAAAAGTAGCCATTGAGTCACTCACTTCGTGGGTGGGATTAAATTTGGATCTATTTTGTAATTTAGTATGTTTAAATGGATCCCCATTCATATTTTCTGCTTTGGGTGGTTTTTTCAGAAAGTATTTTTTTAGGCATAATTGTCTCATATATTTCTTGATGCCTATAAAAGCGTCAAATTTATTAAATTTATTCGTAGGTGCAAACTTCAGTCCCTTTTCAAGAACTCCAACTTCGTTTGCATCTAATTTTCTATCACTCAAATTGAAGATCCCTCCCCTAATTTCTTTGGGTTCAATGGGCATACTTATCTTCATTTTTTTCTTTTGACCCCTCCCCCTACTTCCTCTATATCTACTCTTTCTCTTTTTCCTGTCTGTAAAAAATGATTCGTTATTTTGTTCTTTTGTCTCTTTTGATCCGATCTAAGTCTCATTCTCTCCGTTTTCTCCCTCTCTTTCTTATCCCTCACTTTTTTATCCCTATCTTTATTGTCCTGATTTTTCTTTGATTTATTCTCCAATTTCTGATCTAAAACAGTCCTATAATCTATAAATTTACGAGGACCTCTAGACACATCTGGGATCCTGGTCAATGGAATAAATCTATTCTTTACAGGGACCTGAATAATCACATCAGCCTCTATTGGTACTCTTGGCTTTCCTGTGTCAGGGGTAATATTATCTTCACATTCTAGATGATCCTGCCCCTCTACTTCCACTTCCTGTATAAACTCCTCTCTGTCCCCCACCTTTTCATAGTCTTTCTGGTGAACCCCTATACCACCTCCTCCCATCTCCTTTTCTACAATGGGTCCCATTGCCCCTAATACACCCCCATCTTCCCCATTCTCCAAGTCTTTAGATTGAACAGGTTCACCAAGTTCCAATATTCCTGATTCTCCCTCCCCCTCCGTACAATACTCATCTACAGTCGTTAAAGTCATTTCTTCAGTCTCTTCCACTATATTCCCCTCCTCTTTCCTATCTTCCCCTATTATTCTCAAGTCATCACAGTCCACCGCATCTCTAGTAAATTTCTTCAATTTTCTATACATAATGTCCTCCTCTAACCTCACCAGTCTTCCCTGTATACTTCGTTCCATATCTTTAAACAACTCTGTCTCTGCATGGGGTTCAAGTTTGGTGTATAAATTCCTTACCTCTTTACTTCTATCCATAATCTGCATTTTTCTTACTTCAGTTATAAATTCTAACACTTGCATGGAAAAAGATCTGAACATTCTCTCCCAGTCCGCCTGAACTTGGTCAGACTGCAGATCGAAAGCCAAGACCTTGGACACAATTAGCCCCGGTGGACACTTCCCCTGCTCCCTATACTTCTCTAATGAGAATATTTCCCACATGTTTTTCGTCTCTTGAATTAGTAACGTTTCCAATCTCCGACTGTTATATTTAATAAATTCCTCTTCTCTAAAATCCATTTTTGGTTTTTAATTTCATTTTGTTGAAAAAATGTTTCAATTCGATTCAATCTGTCCTCACGATACTGCCACAAATCAGCACTTATTTCAAATCTTTTACCATTCTCCTCCATTATGATGGATTTTTCACCCCCCAACAAGCAGCCTAAGCAACAAAAAATGTGGATCTTTAGGTTATTAAAAAATGTAAAAATATTGTTGTGGCGCTTATTTATGCAATATCGGTTGGCAGCACAGAGTTTAATAAGGAAAACCACCACCTTACACTTTTAGAACAATATCAAAATAACTCTTGCGCCTATGCAAATTAATTCTGCAAGAATAAATTTCTCTTTATTAAAATGTCTAAGATCAAATAAAATATATATAGTGCAATACTCATCTGTATTCAATACAATATTTTTCTTCACAGTGTCACCATACTGTCTCAGATTGTATCCAGATAACCCACCAACGGTATAACTGATCAACTGCCTATATAAAAATATTGCTAAAATACTCTTCTTGAAATCTCTATTTAAACAAACTCCTCTTCGTAGCTACAAGCACTTTGCCAGATTTTCAAGCAAACTTCCAGCCTAGGGATATCGTCCAAATGCCACAATCAGACGCCACTTCACTGGCCAGTATAGTCCACTTTGTCAATTAAGTTCCACAATTGCATGCAATAACTGATCCTTAAGCCTTGCGGGATGAAACTATTTAATGTATAGATCCATTCAGACTCTTTACGCGACAGAACGTTTTTGTGATACAGCGAGAGCCAAATAATGAACTGTATATGGCTATTTAGCCACGGAGTTCTTTTGATAGAAAATTCGGGATGAATTATACATAACTGATCAGTTATTGCATGCAATTGTGGAACTTAATTGACAAAGTGGACTATACTGGCCAGTGAAGTGGCGTCTGATTGTGGCATTTGGACGATATCCCTAGGCTGGAAGTTTGCTTGAAAATCTGGCAAAGTGCTTGTAGCTACGAAGAGGAGTCTATTTAAATAGAGATTTCAAGAAGAGTATTTTAGCAATATATTTATATAGGCAGTTGATCAGTTATACCGTTGGTGGGTTATCTGGATACAATCTGAGACAGTATGGTGACACTGTGAAGAAAAATATTGTATTGAATACAGATGAGTATTGCACTATATATATTTTATTTGATCTTAGACATTTTAATAAAGAGAAATGTATTCTTGCAGAATTAATTTGCATAGGCGCAAGAGTTATTTTGATATGGTAGGGATTAGACTGTGAGCCCCTCTGAGGGACAGTTAAGTGACAAGATAATATACTCTGTACAGCGCTGCGGAAGATGGGGGCGCTATATAAATACTAAATAATAATAATAATAATGATAGTGTGCATGCAATCAGAATTTGAGTGGTTTAGTCCTGCCACCTGCTGGTCTTTAGTGTAACTGCACTTTGTATTCTTAGGATATAAGGATAGAACCAGAGTTTGTTTCTTTGAATGTAATTATTTCCTTCTCCTTTTGTGCAGGGAACCCTGGAGGATCAAATCATCCAGGCCAACCCTCTGCTTGAAGCCTTTGGTAATGCCAAAACCGTCAGGAATGATAATTCATCCCGTTTTGTAAGTCTTCATTAGTTTGTTTTTATTGGAGTGATCTGGGTGAAAGCACAGAATTAACATATGTTTTGGACCATAAAACGCTTTTTTTCTCCCCCAAAAGTATGGACCGTATACTGGGAGTCCCTGACTTACAAAGAACCGCCAATACGAACGGCTGCCAACCCATCGTGATTACATTGTCAGAGACTCACTGCTCCCCCAGCCCCATGCAGTGTGCAGAGTAATGCGCAGTGTGTATGTCTCCTGCTCCGGGTGTGGAGGTGGCTGGAGCAAGTGTGACGCGCTGCTGCTTCCCTGTACTTCCCTGCACACTGCACAGGGCTGGGGCAGCACAGAATGGAAGGGAGACACGAGAGGTACAAGGGGGACTCATGCAGTACAAGGAAGACACACGGAACACAAGGGGGACACACACAATACAAGGTGGACACACGAACACACACAATGCAAGGGGGACTCATGCAGTACAAGGAAGACACACATAATACAAGGGGGACACACAGAATACAAGGGGGACACACGAACACACACAATGCAAAGGGGACTCATGCAGTACAAGGAAGACACACGGAATACAAGGGGGACACACACAATACAAGGAAGACACATGGACACACACAATACAAGGGGGACTCATGCAGTACAAGGAAGACACACGGAATACAAGGGGGACACACACAATACAAGGAAGACACACGGACACACACAATACAAGGGGGACACATGCAGTACAAGGAAGACACACGGAATACAAGGGAGACACACACAATGCAAGGGGGACACATGCAGTACAAGGAAGACACACGGAATACAAGGGGGACACACACAATACATGGAAGACACTCGGAATACAAGGGGGACTCATGCAGTACAAGGAAGACACACGGAATACAAGGGGGACACACACAATACAAGGAAGACACACGGAATACAAGGGGGACTCATGCAGTACAAGGAAGACACACATAATACAAGGGGGACACACACAATACAAGGGGGACTCATGCAGTACAAGGAAGACACACAGACACACACAATACAAGGGGGACACATGCAGTACAAGGAAGACACACGGAATACAAGGGGGACACACACAATACAAGGAAGACACACAGACACACACAATACAAAGGGGACTCATGCAGTACAAGGAAGACACACGGAATACAAGGGGGACACACAATACAAGGGGGACTCATGCAGTAAAAGGAAAACACACAGAATACAAGGGGTACACACACAATGCAAGGGGGACGCATGCAGTACAAGGAAGACACACGGAATACAAGGGGGACACACACAATACAAGGGGGACACACACAATACAAGGGGACACATGCAGTACAAGGAAGACACACAGAATACAAGGGGGACACACACAATGCAAGGGGGACCCATGCAGTACAAGGAAGACACACGGAATACAAGGGGGACACACACAATACAAGGGGGACACACACAATACAAGGGGACACATGCAGTACAAGGAAGACACACAGAATACAAGGGGGACACACACAATACAAGGGGACACATGCAGTACAAGGAAGACACACTGAATACAAGGGGGACACACACAATACAAGGAAGACACACGGACACACACAATACAAGGGGGACACACACAATACAAGGGGACACATGCAGTACAAGGAAGACACACGGAATACAAGGGGGACACACACAATACAAGGAAGACACACGGACACACACACTACAAGGGGGACACACACAATACAAGGGGACACATGCAGTACAAGGAAGACACACGGAATACAAGGGGGACACACACAATGCAAGGGGGACTCATGCAGTACAAGGAAGACACACGGACACACACAATACAAGGGACACACACACAATACAAGGGGGACACACGGAATACAAGGGGGACACACGAACACACACAATGCAAAGGGGACTCATGCAGTACAAGGAAGACACACGGAATACAAGGGGGACACACACAATACAAGGAAGACACACGGACACACACAATACAAGGGGGACTCATGCAGTACAAGGAAGACACACGGAATACAAGGGGGACACACACAATACAAGGAAGACACACGGACACACACAATACAAGGGGGACACATGCAGTACAAGGAAGACACACGGAATACAAGGGAGACACACACAATGCAAGGGGGACACATGCAGTACAAGGAAGACACACGGAATACAAGGGGGACACACACAATACAAGGAAGACACACGGAATACAAGGGGGACTCATGCAGTACAAGGAAGACACACGGAATACAAGGGGGACACACACAATACAAGGAAGACACACGGAATACAAGGGGGACTCATGCAGTACAAGGAAGACACACATAATACAAGGGGGACACACACAATACAAGGGGGACTCATGCAGTACAAGGAAGACACACAGACACACACAATACAAGGGGGACACATGCAGTACAAGGAAGACACACGGAATACAAGGGGGACACACACAATACAAGGAAGACACACAGACACACACAATACAAAGGGGACTCATGCAGTACAAGGAAGACACACGGAATACAAGGGGGACACACAATACAAGGGGGACTCATGCAGTACAAGGAAGACACACAGAATACAAGGGGTACACACACAATGCAAGGGGGACGCATGCAGTACAAGGAAGACACACGGAATACAAGGGGGACACACACAATACAAGGGGGACACACACAATACAAGGGGACACATGCAGTACAAGGAAGACACACAGAATACAAGGGGGACACACACAATGCAAGGGGGACTCATGCAGTACAAGGAAGACACACGGAATACAAGGGGGACACACACAATACAAGGGGGACACACACAATACAAGGGGACACATGCAGTACAAGGAAGACACACAGAATACAAGGGGGACACACACAATACAAGGGGACACATGCAGTACAAGGAAGACACACGGAATACAAGGGGGACACACACAATACAAGGAAGACACACGGACACACACAATACAAGGGGGACACACACAATACAAGGGGACACATGCAGTACAAGGAAGACACACGGAATACAAGGGGGACACACACAATACAAGGAAGACACACGGACACACACACTACAAGGGGGACACACACAATACAAGGGGACACATGCAGTACAAGGAAGACACACGGAATACAAGGGGGACACACACAATGCAAGGGGGACTCATGCAGTACAAGGAAGACACACGGACACACACAATACAAGGGACACACACACAATACAAGGGGGACACACGGACACACACAATACAAGGGGGGCACATGCAGTACAAGGAAGACACACACAATACAAGGGGGACACACATAATACAAGGGGGACTCATGCAGTACAAGGAAGACACACACAATACAAGGGGGACACACATAATACAAGGGGGACTCATGCAGTACAAGGAAGACACACGGACACACACAATACAAGGAGGACACACATAATACAAGGAAGACACACGGACACACACAATACAAGGGGGACTCATGCAGTACAAGGAAGACACACGGAATACAAGGGGGACACACACAATGCAAGGGGGACTCATGCAGTACAAGGAAGACACATGGAATACAAGGGGGACACACACAATGCAAGGGGGATGCATGCAGTACAAGGAAGACACACGGAATACAAGGGGGACACACACAATGCAAGGGGGACACACACAATACAAGGGGGACTCATGCAGTACAAGGAAGACACACGGACACACACAATACAACAGGGACACAGACAATACAAGGGGGACACACATAATACAAGGAAGACACACGGACACACACAATACAAGGGGGACTCATGCAGTACAAGGAAGACACACGGACACACACAATACAACAGGGACACAGACAATACAAGGGGGACACACATAATACAAGGAAGACACACGGACACACACAATACAAGGGGGATTCATGCAGTACAAGGAAGACACACACAATACAAGGGGGACACACATAATACAAGGAAGACACACGGACACACACAATGCAAGGGGGACTCATGCAGTACAAGGAAGACACATGGAATACAAGGGGGACACACACAATGCAAGGGGGAATCATGCAGTACAAGGAAGACACACGGAATACAAGGGGGACACACACAATGCAAGGGGGACTCATGCAGTACAAGGAAGACACATGGAATACAAGGGGGACACACACAATGCAAGGGGGACGCATGCAGTACAAGGAAGACACACAGAATACAGGGGGGACACACACAATGCAAGGGGGACTCATGCAGTACAAGGAAGACACATGGAATACAAGGGGGACACACACAATGCAAGGGGGACGCATGCAGTACAAGGAAGACACACAGAATACAGGGGGGACACACACAATACAAGGGGGACTCATGCAGTACAAGTAAGACACATGGAATACAAGGGAGACACACACAATGCAAGGGGGACTCATGCAGTACAAGGAAGACACACAGACACACACAATACAAGGGGGACACATGCAGTACAAGGAAGACACACGGAATACAAGGGAGACACACACAATGCAAAGGGGACTCATGCAGTACAAGGAAGACACACGGAGTACAAGGGACACACACACAATACAAGGGGGACACACACAATACAAGGGGTACACACACAATGAAAGGGTGACTCATGCAGTATAAGGAAGACACATGGAATACAAGGGGGACACACACAATACAAGGGGACACATGCAGTACAAGGAAGACACACAGAATACAAGGGGGACACACACAATACAAGGGGACACATGCAGTACAAGGAAGACACACGGAGTACAAGGGGGACACACACAATACAAGGGGGACACACACAATACAAGGGGGACACACACAATGAAAGGGTGACTCATGCAGTATAAGGAAGACACATGGAATACAAGGGGGACAAACACAATACAAGGGGACACATGCAGTACAAGGAAGACACACGGAATACAAGGGGGACACACACAATACAAGGAAGACACACGGACACACACACTACAAGGGGGACACACACAATACAAGGGGACACATGCAGTACAAGGAAGACACACGGAATACAAGGGGGACACACACAATACAAGGGGGACACACATAATACAAGGGGGACACACACAATACAAGGGGGACTCATGCAGTACAAGGAAGACACACGGACACACACAATACAACAGGGACACACACAATACAAGGGGGACACACATAATACAAGGAAGACACACGGACACACACAATACAAGGGGGACTCATGCAGTACAAGGAAGACACACAGACACACACAATACAAGGGGGACACATGCAGTACAAGGAAGACACACGGAATACAAGGGAGACACACACAATGCAAGGGGGACTCATGCAGTACAAGGGGGACACACACAATACAAGGGGGACACACACAATACAAGGGGGACACACACAATGAAAGGGTGACTCATGCAGTATAAGGAAGACACATGGAATACAAGGGGGACACACAGAATACAAGGGGACACATGCAGTACAAGGAAGACACACAGAATACAAGGGGGACACACACAATACAAGGGGACACATGCAGTACAAGGAAGACACCCGGAGTAGAAGGGGGACACACACAATACAAGGGGGACACACACAATACAAGGGGGACACACACAATGAAAGGGTGACTCATGCAGTATAAGGAAGACACATGGGGCCTGATTCACAAAGCGGTGCTAACAGTTAGCACCCTGGTGAAAAGCCCTTTATCACGCCTAAACTCTGTTTAGGCATGATAAGTTTAGGTGTGATAAGTTTAGGTGTGATAAGTTTTTAGGCGTGATAAGTTTAAGCACCAACTGGGTTAGCACCGCAGTGCACAGCTGATCAAAAGTTTTGCGCTAGCAAAGTCTGGTGCACTTTGCATAGAGTTTAATGGCGCTGCTTTGCGTGCGGGACTTTGCATGCGATCTAAACTTATCTAAACTTAGCATGCCTAAACTTATCATGCCTAAACTTATCATGCCTAAACTGAGTTTAGGCATGATAAAAATGGTTATCACGCCTAAAGTCTCTAACTGGGTTAGCACCGCTTTGTGAATCGAGCCCTAGGAATACAAGGGGGACACACACAATACAAGGGGACACATGCAGTACAAGGAAGACACACGGAATACAAGGGGGACACACACAATACAAGGAAGACACACGGACACACACACTACAAGGGGGACACACACAATACAAGGGGACACATGCAGTACAAGGAAGACACACGGAATACAAGGGGGACACACACAATACAAGGGGGACACACATAATACAAGGGGGACACACACAATACAAGGGGGACTCATGCAGTACAAGGAAGACACACACAATACAAGGGGGAAACACATAATACAAGGAAGACACACGGACACACACAATACAAGGGGGACTCATGCAGTACAAGGAAGACACATGGAATACAAGGGGGGCACACACAATGCAAGGGGGACTCATTCAGTACAAGGAAGACACACGGACACACACAATACAAGGGGGACTCATGCAGTACAAGGAAGACACACGGAATACAGGGGGGACACACACAATACAAGGGGACACATGCAGTACAAGGAAGACACACAGAATACAAGGGGGACACACACAATACAAGGGGGACACATGCAGTACAAGGAAGACACACAGAATACAAGGGGGACACACACAATACAAGGGGGACACATGCAGTACAAGGAAGACACACAGAATACAAGGGGGACACACAATGCAAGGGGGACTCATGCAGTACAAGGAAGACACACGGAATACAAGGGGGACACACACAATACAAGGGGGACACATGCAGTACAAGGAAGACACACGGAATACAAGGGGGACACACACAATACAAGGGGGACACATGCAGTACAAGGAAGACACACAGAATACAAGGGGGGCTCATGCAGTACAAGGAAGACACATGGAATACACACAATACAAGGGGGACTCATGCAGTACAAGGAAGGGTCACGCAGTACAAAAGGGGACACACTCAGTACAAGGAGGAAACAGAGTACAAGGTGGACACATGCAATACAAGGGAAACTCATGCAGTACAAGGAGGACACATCAGTACAAGGGAAACTCATGCAGTACAAGGAGGACACATGCAGTACAAGGGGGACACATGCAGTAAAAAAGTGACACATGCAGTACAAGGGGGAAACAAGAGGTACAAGGGGAACATAATAATTGGGGAAGAAGCTTCACAAGTTGGCCCTGTACCATGGATGAACCAGGTTCGGTATACTTTTTCTCCTAGGTGCATCTTACGGGCAGAGGCTTGTGAAATGTAAAAGTCATGAAAGAAAGTTAGTTATACATGCTGAGATACTTAGAGAAAAGTATATAATGAACAGCCTGACAATCTCGCTGAGATCAGGGATCTGAGATGAGATACAGCAGTCCGTTACTGTCCTTATTTGCCTTTACTGTGGTTTGTTACTAAAAAAATGAACAAGGGCCCTAACGCACTGAAAATTGCGATCACATATACACTGTGAAGCAATGAAGATTTTCTCGTGACTGCACAATTGTGATCATGACTTCAAATAGAAAATAATGAAGCAGGAAAAGAATTTTAAAGTATACCCGAGGTGGCATGTGACATGATGACATAGACATGTGTATGTACAGTGCCAAGCACACAAATAACTATGCTGTGTTTTTTTATCTGCCTGAAAGAGTTAAACACCAGGTATGCAAGTGGCAGTTCCTGTCAGGACAGTTTGACCATCACTGAGAAGAAATTACAACTATAAAACACTTTTCTAGCAGAAAATGACTTCTGAGAACAGGAAAGAGATAAAAGGGTCAATAGTTCATAGATTTTAGCTCTGGCATACTTCAATGAATGTGTCATTGATCAGTAACAGTAAAAACATACAAAGTAGATTTAAATATAAAATAGAACTGTGGAATACCTTATAGAGTCATTTTAGGAGAAGGGTAATAGATACAGTTGTTTATTTCATTCGTTTATTTTCATCTCGTGTGTCCTTAAAGGATCACTTTTTGCGAAAATTTAAAATACAAAATAACACATTAGTAAAAAGTACATTTCCCCCAGAGTAAAATTTGCTATAAATTACTTTTCTCCTATGTTGCTGTCACTTACAGTAGCAGGTAATAGAAATCTGACAGAACCGACAGGTATTGGACCTTTATTCCTTTATTTCCGAAAGCACTTAGTAAACAAGCATTTGCTAAGTCCAACTGCCATAATAGTGCACAAACAGGTGGAGGGTTTGACAGCCTGCATCGTTGTATAGATCCCTTCCAGGGAGTTCTTTTCTACTAACTACTGTAAGTGACTGAAAAGTAAGTTATAGCTCATTTTACTCTGGAAGAAACATACTTCTTATTTGTACGGGTTTACATGTATTTTACCTTTTACAATTTTCCGCGTTAGTGGTACTTTTAAATTGGGCAATTGCAAAGAAAAAAAAAATCACATAGCACCACAGTTACCATGTTAATCACATTGGCCCTTGCGGACGGCAAATTACATCCAATACAAGAATAGGAAATGCAACAACCAATGGCCTCGATTTATGATTGTCTTTGTGATAACTTTTTCCAGTTCGTTAAATTACCAAATTCAAAGTTTATCAATTTCTAGTCGTATTCATCAAGGTTTTTCCGCATTCGGTGTGAATTCGATAAAATATAGGTAACAATGCGGTAACCATTCGGTAACGTGTCGATATTTCCATTTTACAGCGGTAATGTAACACAAGGCCATAAGATTCCCATGGAATTGTGGGTAAAAAGGCAGTCCTTTGAACACCACATAGCAACATTCCGAATAGGGCTTAACACCTGGACCAGGATTCTGTTAGTGGTTTGGGACAATCCCACAATTTCACCAGCTGCAGCTTGATAGGAGCCTTTTCTGAAAAAAATGTAGTGCAGCTAGCAATTTAGTTAACCCTGGCACTGCCTGTGTTCTCTTACAAGGGGATTCAAGAGAAATGCGGATGTCCTGGTATAGCAAATAAATCCATTCTCTTGCAAATTGCTATGGTTCTAGACCTTATTCTTGTCCTTCTGCACCCTTGAATCACTCTCAGCGGATAAATAACCACTTCAAATGGCTCCATCTTCTCTGTCAGCAATGATCTGACAGGAATAACGACAGAGCAGTGAAGGAGATAGCTTATCCTAAATTTAACGCTAAACCACACCCACTTTCATTTTCATGAATTGTACTTTCTTCTGTTTTATCGCATCATTACCGAATGATTACCGAATGATTACCAAATGCTCGCTAGCAGCTGTAGATAACTGATGAATCCTGAAATCAAGTTATCGAGTTCGGTATTTTACCGAGCCTGTCGGTAATTGATTCGATAAGTCTTGATGAATCGAGGCCAATATCCCCTAACAATATCAGAACTCAGTGCCAAGGGTATTGCAGTGCTGGTGAATGAGTTTTCTGATATGTATACTGTTTATGCCATGCATGGATATGTATATGGCTCTCATGACAAAATTGTTGCTGCAACTTACAGGGTAAATTTATCCGGATTCACTTCGGGACTACCGGAAAACTGGCCTCGGCAGATATCGAAACATGTGAGTATTTGTTCACATACCATATACACTACAACATGGATAAGGCTTAAAGTGAATAGGGAGCAATATTTTAAAAAATAAACCAGATACTTACCCATGGAGAGGGAAGGCTCTGGGTCCAATAGAGTCTTCCTGCTCCTCTCCCGGTCCCCTCGTTCCAGCGCTGGCTCCCCGGTAGCAGTATTCCACCAATTTGGTCAAATACGTCTCTCTCTGCCGCGAAGGAGGCTTCGGAAGTCTTCGGGAGCCTGAGTGCTCCGAAGACAGGCCTCTCCATTCTGCGCATGGTGAGCGCCCTCTCTCGTGCACTCGTGTGTGTGCAGTATGGAGCCGCCTGTCTTCGGGAGGACTCGGCTCCCCAAAACTTCCAAAGTTCCCCGCGGCGGGGGATTTAAACGGAAGAGCCAGCGCTTAACATTGTAGAACAGGAGAGGAGTGGAAAGGCTCTATACTCTATAGGACGCAGAGCCTTCCCTCTCCTTAGGTAAGTACCTTGCTTTTTTTTTTTTTTTTAAATCGATTCCCATTGACTTTAAAGGGGGGGGGGGGGGGGGTTAGTGTTCACTGTTGGATTTAGGAGAAATGTGATATGAAAAAAAGAAAAGGGTATTTCTGCTGGTTTCCTTCTTTACTGTTTCTGTGGGATGCTAAATGTGTTCTTGTCGATCGATAATCTCCAACATGTCTGCTTCCAATCGATAAAGTAATAGATTATGAGATCAGTACTGCACAAGATCTATCGCTTTATTGATCGGAAGCAGATCGAACACGTAAGAAATTATCAATCAATGTGAAGTGTCCCATCAATCTGACGGGAAAATTGTATGGTGTGTACAAGGTATAAAAGTGGGCTAACAACACAATTTCCATTGACTTATTCTTTTTAAGTTCGCCCTACAGAATTCAATTTAGTCATTCGACAGAATGATCTATTTGTTAATATGAATCTTTTGTGGAGTGGAATGCTAGTCTCCTGTTCACAGATAGTGAATTCTCTTTTACTTGGGAGGAGAAAAAGTTGTTGTTTTGCTTGCTTGCCTGCAACCGATAACAAATTAAATTGTGATCATTCTGATCAAGTCATTAATTTGTTTTACTTACTTGGTTTTAAGACCAGTCTTACACCTGGCCAATGCATTGCGGTGCTATGCTCCAGCCCCATTGCACCACAACAAACTTCATTCATATGACCCTGAGGCAGAGTGCGCCAACAACGTCATATGCATGGCGCTGCCTCTATGCACACCCATCGCCACCCCTCCCCGAGTAACATACTCCCTGTTGGAGAGGAAGTACATCACTGGGATTCCCAGGTTCCCCGGCGTATTTGTGTAGTTCTGCACATGCGTGTCGCAACACTGCCGGCGTGAAAGTACTGCGCATGCGCGATTGAGCTCGGAGTCCCTTTGAAGTGGACTCAAATTAAAAATACAAGTTTTCAGAAATAAAATCTATTTTCTAACTTATAATAATAAATAGCAGCCTTTTTTCAGCTACATGATGACAAATATAAAATACAAATATAAAATATCTTACATTTATTGGTGGAACCCCTCCCTTGCTTTCATATTGCCGGACAGAATCTGGCAGACTGGTGGAGGAGATGAAACTAAAAACAGGCTGCTACTGATGATGTCACAGGGGAGGTGATCTCAGGGTGTGTGAGATTTCACATAGATGACACCCCTGTCAGGGAGGGTAGCTGATGAAAAACACACCCATGATCTAAAACCTCCACTAAGCTCAGAAGTAATGGCTGCCACCTGTATAACCCTAGTTATAAAAAGAGAAGGGTGAAAAGCATGCACTGAAATGATCATAGGCTTGAGGGAGTGTTTATTTATCTTTGTATGTGTCAGAGTGGTGCAACTAAATATTTTGAATTAAAAAATGTTTTGCTTTGGGACCGCTTTAAATGCAGTCCACTCTGTCGCCACAGTTACAGGCTGTTGTCTTTGCAGCAGGTCAGCGGCCGATCGGGAACTTCCGTCGTGACACGATACGTGTGCCAGCCCGATTGCCTTGCAATGTTGTTGTTGCATTAGCAAAACAGGATAATGCAACGCACACTTGCATGGCAAGTGTAAAAGGGGTCTAAAGATCGTAATTTCTTTAAATGGATTCCTATTGAAATTTGTATACAGTTTGGAATTGAGATGTATGTATGTATGATTCATCAAGCTGTGCTGCTAAAGCAGTGCAGCTTAATGTGCAGTAGAGCATGCTATGCACGCCTTACATAGCAGCGCACGTTGCCCTGTAATGTGTGTGCCTTTCTTAGTTACGCGCATTGCTTCCTTAGCAACGAGCGTAACATTAACTGCGGCCAGTCCTGCTCCTGTGAAGTATCGCTACCGCGATGCTTCACTTGAGGCCGTTACTGTGTTAATTTACATTGTTGTAAAAATGTAACACAGTAGTGGCCATGAGTGAAGTATCGTGGTAGCGATACTTCACCGGAGCAGGACCGGCCGCAGCTACTATGCGCTATGTTGTTACGCACGTTGCTAAGGAAGGCATGCTCCTTACATGGCAGCGAGCGCTGCTATGCAAGGTGTGCATAGCACACACTACTGCACATTAACCTGCATTGTTTGCTCCAGGCAGTGGCCTAGAATGCCTATGCCTAAAAACGCCGCTGCTCAATACTTAAAAAAAAACAACTGCATAAATGCAATCAAAGAGACAAGTGAGAGTGTGATATGAGCTTAAAGCCAGGCTATACAAATATGTAAACATTGGTAGATGGTCCTCTGTATTTGACTGATATTTGGGGTTGTTGTAGCCTTTATTTCAGCTGTGTTTATCTTTTTCTGTCCCTCCAGATCTGCTGGAGAAGTCCAGGGTCACCTTCCAGCTACCAGCAGAGAGGAGCTACCATATCTTCTACCAGATCATGTCCAACAAGAAGCCGGAGCTCATCGGTAAAAGGGCGGCGGGGCTAAACAAGCATCCCATCCCCAGTGGTGTTGGGTGGGCGGGAGAGGATATGACTTCTCCTGGGTTTTCTCCTAGGTGTTACTTTTGCACCTTATAAAATGTTCAGCACAGAAGCCCGCAGCACACAGTGATGTAGTGAAATCCAAGGAACTTTATTGCAGCACATCCAAGAGACAGAAAAGGCAGCTTACACCTTTCAAACACACAGGTTCTTAGTCATAGCTTGCCATATACAAACAGGAAATTGCATATATACAAAAGACTCCGCCCAAACACCTGGAAGGTAATAGGTCTTGCCAACACCTTAGGGTCTATACAAAACAATTGACTGGAGTCAAATGTAGATGCATAAAAACAATGTTATGTCACTTTAACACAAAACGTTAAGATCCCACCTTGCTTTCAAACCATTATCAAAATAATCTTGACAGTACTTTTTCAAATACTTTTCAGAACTTTTTCAATTGCAAAGTGCTGAAAAGGTACAATAAAAAGAAGATGAAAATGTTCTCCTAGGAGAAAACTCAGGAGAAAAAGTCAGTTGAATAAAGGCTAATATAGGCCTCAATTCACTAAGATCATGCTGGAGATAATAAGGCAAGAGAGTTCCTTAAGTTACCTCCTCTGTAGTTAATTTACCTCCTCTGTAGTTAATTTACCTCCTCTGTAGTTAATTTACCTCCTCTGTAGTTAATTTACCTCCTCTGTAGTTATTTTCACATGCAGTTAATTAACAGCCTGTCTTTAAAGGGATACTGTAGGGGGGGTCAGGGGAAAATGAGCTGAACTTACCCGGGGCTTCTAATGGTCCCCCGCAGACATCCTATGTTGGCGCAGCCACTCCCCAATGCTCTGGCCCCACCTCCGGTTCACTTCTGGAATTTCTGACTTTAAAGTCAGAAAACCACTGCGCCTGCGTTGCCGTGTCCTCGCTCCCGCTGATGTCACCAGGAGTGTACTACGCAGACACAGACCATACTGGGCCTGCACTGTGCGCTCTTGATGACATCAGCGGGATCGAGGACACGGCAACGCAGGCGCAGTGGTTTTCTGACTTTAAAGTCAGAAATTCCAGAAGTGAACCGGAGGCGGGGCCGGAGCATCGGTGAGCGGCTGCGTGGGCACAGGTTGTCTGCAGGGGACCATTAGAACCCCAGGGTAAGTTCAGCTCATTTTCCCCCGACCCCCTTACAGTATCCCTTTAACTCTGGAGTTATTTTAAGGATTGAAGAGTTAACTTAAAGACAGAAGAGTTAACTTTAGGTTTGCCTGAGGTAAAATGTTTCCTGAGTACTACATGCCCCATCACCATGGTAACAACTCTAGAAGAGTTATTAAAGACAGGAGATAATCTTAGTGAATTGAGGCCATTGTCTATTATCTCTTGCATTTTCCTCCATAAGTTGCTAAAAAAAATAACCATGGCTACAATTCCTCTTTAGGCCTGACAGTAGTAAGTAGTTAGTGTAAATGTACTCCCTAGGTGACCTAGGTAAATTTTTAGGGTCTAGTGCGTTTCCTGAGGTCTAGCTGATCCCCTTCTGTCCTTTTCGTACCAAGAAGCTCAGATAGCTAGCATATTGCCTAGTAGCTGCAATTAAACATCCCCAGGGAGTCCTCAGGGAGAAAAGCGCTATAAACATGTTATTATTATTACCGTATATTATTACCACCACAATACTAGTCACAACAACTACTGTAGTTGCCATGATAAGCGAGTAGTAGCTGCACCTAGACATTATTACAACACTAGCCACAGCACAGCATTTACCATAGTTGCCATGGATAGCAAGTAGCAGCTGCAACTAGCCATTAATACAACACTAGGTTCAATGACTAGTTTCTCTGATTAGGGAGAAGTTGATATGTGATTTGGCTGTGAATCCATCTCTGCTTCTGGTTCTACAGAATGGCCAACAGAACTACAGATACCAGCCACAGTGACTCCTAGGGATCATGGAAAGTATAGTATTATGTCTAACAGGAACACATCCCAAAAGCTTTACTGCTAGTACAGTGTAATGGTGCTGGAATAATGGTCGTCAGTATATTAAAATCTATCTAAAGTATCTGCAATCTTTTTAGTGACCCTCATCATGAGTAGGGTCAGGAATGTGTACGGGGGAATTTTTTATGAGCTTACAGTTACGCTTTAAATGTCAATACTGTAAAGAATGTGTTCCTACAGAGGTGGTAATATTCTCTTACTTCTCTTATTGTTTATTACAGACATGCTTCTAATCACCACAAACCCGTACGATTTCCCGTTCATCAGCCAGGGTGAAATCTCTGTGGCAAGCATCGATGACACCGAGGAACTGATGGCCACAGACGTAAGAGTATAGGTGTAACTATAGGGGAAGAAGTCCCTGCAGCCACAGGGGGGCTGAGGGAGGGGGACACAACTTCTAATCTTCCCACCTTCCAATACATGGCCCACCACAACAGAGCAAATGTTGTTGTGGCCACACTTGTAATGGGGGGGGGGGGGTCATGGTGGCTACACTTGTCTGAGGACGAGGTCATTGTGGCCACACTTGTTATGGGTTGGAGGTCATAGTGGCCAAACAGGGGGGAGTCATAATGGCCATACCTGCTAAGGGGGAAAGCCATGGTGGCCACACATGTTGGGGGGGGGGGTCACAGTGATCACATAGAGGGGAGGCGTTGGTGGTCACACTTGATACAGGGGAAGGTCATAAAGGCTCAAAGTGGGTAGGTCATGGTGGCCACACTTGTTATTTGATTCCCAACAGATTGTTCTCCTGGCCATGAAGATCACCATAGGCGAAGGTGTTTACATGTTTGTGGTTGCTCCATCACAGTTTTCTTGGTTATCCCCCTTAGTCTATCTTCATAGATGCTGCTGTGACAGAGATTATATTCGTGGAAACACGTCACATTATGTACACTCTGAAATTGCAGAACGCTATTGATATCCTGGGCTTTACTCCTGAGGAGAAAGTCGGAATCTACAAGCTAACGGGTGCAGTCCTGCATTACGGTGTGATGAAATTCAAGCAGAGGCCACGAGAAGAGCAGGCTGAGCCTGATGGTACTGAGGGTGAGTCTATCTATCTATCTATCTATCTATCTATCTATCTATCTATCTATCTATCTATCTATCCTATGGTTTTCGGAAGAGATTTTTATGTGAGAAGAACAGAAGGCTTCTCTGTATAATGCACACTGGTCCCTTTTAATATTTTTGTGGCTATCCAGTAAGGAAGTACACACAATGAATGCCTTGTACATTAGAATATCCCAAGGCAACCAATCAAAATTCAGCTTTGGCATACAGTTACAGTAAAATTCTCTTTTTCCCAGTGGCTGATAAGACGGCGTACCTCATGGGCCTTAATTCTGCTGATTTGCTGAAAGCGTTATGCTACCCCCGTGTGAAAGTGGGTAACGAGTATGTGACAAAGGGACAGACTCCAGAGCAGGTAAGTGACAGCACTCAGAGCCAACCCTCTGTTCATCTGTCCCTTTCTTATCTGCTACCAACATTAACTCATTCCTGCCTTCCAGGTGCACCACAATGTGAATGCACTGGCCAAGTCGGTGTATGAAAAGCTCTTCTTGTGGATGGTGACCCGCATCAACCAACAACTGGACACTAAACTGCCCAGGCAACATTTCATTGGGGTGCTGGATATTGCTGGATTTGAGATTTTTGAGGTAAGAAAATGTGGCAACAAATCCTAGAAGGTTGGACAGGAGACCCCCTACTTTAGAATATTATTTCTGCCTGTCAGCTTCAGTTATGACTTATACTCCTAACATTAACTTACCTGCAAGGTTTGGATATCTTCTCATTCTTCAGTTTCTGCCCTTCTGTGCTAGTCCTACCATTTGCAGTCAGTTATTCAGACTGTCTACTGTAATGCACTATTAGAAGGTTTTCTACACCTCATCCCCTTCATACATGTGCACAATAATTTCCTAAAAACACCACCCACATGACCTGTATTCTGTTAAAATCTCTCATTCCTCACATAGGCCACCTTGTCACATTCATGACTATTTGTGAAATTCTTCTGTACCGCAACTCTCCTTCTACAACCCTTAAAACCTTCAGAGACATCCATACCAAACAATTATTTAGAACGAGCTAAAAGGAGAACTCAGAAGTAGGGTGGATGTTCGAATTCGGATTATTGACATTTAGAAACCAGAATTAACCCGTCACCACATGTCAGCACCCAGACACGTTGACAGGGTCAGGGGGAGTCCACTTAATTGCGCTTCACATTGAGCTTCACGTGACTCACGCAAGTCCATATAGTGTTCGTACGACGAGTTCTGCTGACTGAGGTCAAAAGCACTGCACTTCTCTCAAACAAGAGAACTTTATTGAAGCTGCTAATGAGTTAAATTCCTGTTGAACCCAAACTTGTATTTTAGGCATATTTTCGGATCCTCGCTAATAATCTGCATTTCATGTAGTTCAACAGCTTGGAGCAACTGTGCATCAACTTCACTAATGAGAAGCTGCAGCAGTTCTTCAACCACCACATGTTCGTGCTGGAACAAGAGGAGTACAAGAAGGAAGGAATTGAGTGGGAATTCATTGACTTCGGCATGGACTTGGCTGCCTGCATTGAGCTTATTGAGAAGGTATGTGCGAGATTCCAGAATTATTTGGGGTTTGTAGTACACCTGACAACTCAGCTGAGTCCAAAGCTGGATTTTTGTTGGTTACTCTCGCCCTAATGTACAAAAGCTGGAGGCCCTTTGTGATACAACAAACCTGATCTAGATTTATGAAAACTGTTATTTGGTGGTAACATTTACAGCTCTCTCCCGGGTCATGTCAGATGACAATGGAGATAGCTAAATGGTTAGAGAGTTGGCAGATGTGTAACTGCAGTAGCTTACAACACCTGAGATCGTGGATACAGAGGCGCCAGTTAGAACAAAAAACGTAAAAATGGTAAAAATTAGATAGTGGTGGACTTACCCTGAGTAGTCGGACACAGGCTGTCTATTTTCTAAAGTGGTTCTTTATTTTTAAAAAGAAACAGCAGCAACATTAGTGGCTCTACTTGCGACACGTTTTGCGGGTGTACCTGCTTCCTCAGGCAAAATAAGGTGGAGCACCTGCTTATCCAAACATTTATGGCTTGGCCTCGTTTTTTCTACTTTTTTTGTCTTGCAGTAGATTACACGCTCCTGCAATGAGAACTTTTTGTAATAAGTCTAGGATAATATTTTGCTCTGTACATGCTGCACATGATTACAGTTGCATGACTCCTATTGCACTGATAGTATATAGCAAAACACCACTCTTCTCCTTTGCAAAAGATTAGAGATCAAATTACCACTTGTGATTAGTCACAAATGAGGGGGCATTAGACAGGCTAAACTCTCTAAATACATACAGGGTGCATTTCTCTCTGTTTTCCTTCTGTCCTGTGCAAAAGTTCCCAGTGTATCTTATTTTCGGATAAACACGGTAGTAGCATGATACTGCTGTGGGCAGATCTCTATAGAAGATGCAGTTTAGGATTTTGATTGACTTCGGGTTGCGAACAGGTAACTCTGCTTATGTGCAGAAGTACAATAATCCTTATAGGCATTCTTCAGAAGTGACAATCCCTGTGAGTTTGTTTGTCCTTTAGTAAATTATATCTAAAACCAATCATTTCCGTCAACAGCCAATGGGCATCTTTTCCATCCTGGAAGAGGAGTGTATGTTCCCCAAGGCAACAGACACATCCTTCAAGAACAAGCTGTACGACCAACATTTAGGCAAGTCCAGCAACTTTCAGAAGCCAAAAGTAGCCAAAGGCAAAGCTGAGGCTCACTTCTCTCTTGTCCATTATGCTGGGACTGTGGACTACAACATCAAGGGCTGGCTGGAGAAGAACAAGGACCCACTGAATGAAACAGTGGTGGGACTCTACCAGAAGTCATCCATGAAACTCTTGGGCAATTTGTATGCCACCTACTCTGCAGCAGATGGAGGTAATTGAGCATATGGTAATGTCTGCTGTAACTGGGAGTGCTTGTGCATGTCAGTGTGGTTGATGACATAAGATTCTTTTCAGACTAATCTCACCTTTTGGATTAGATTTTTTTAGTAGAGTGAGTTTCTCATGATTTACATTAAAGAACTTTTGAGGCCACGAAATAAATGTAGTTTTACTTAACTGGGGCTTCTTCCTGCCCTTAGAAGTCATTTGGGTCCCTCAATGCAGCTCTGATCCTCTCCAGGGTCCTGCTAGTGCTAATGGTGACCCCCAATGGGTCGGCATCTTCTGCTTGGGCGTAGCTTTGATTCAGCATCAGACCCTTTAAGGAAATCTTAAGTTGGATTAAAAAAAATGATTTTAACCTTACCTGTGGCTTCTTGCAAACCCCTGGAATCCTCCTCTGCCCACGACGCCGGTCTGTGTCCCTCTGGCCAGCAGTGGCAACCCCCACTAAGCTTCCTCATCACGCTTCCGCGGGCTGGGAATATTTTGTGCAAGTGCAGTACGTGAAACTCGCTGCATGCGCAGAGCGCTCCTGGCCGCAGGAGCGCAATCAGAGTGCTTGGGGCCGCGCATGAGCAGTAGCTGCTGACTGGCAGCGACTAGCCAGCTTTGCGGGGGTCGCTGCTGCTGCCCGGAGGGACTTGGACCAGCCTCATGGGCACAGGAGGACTCCAAGGGGCTGCAAGGAGCCCCAGGTAAATTCAACTCATTTTATCTTTTAACCTAAAGAGAATCTGAACTTAAAATAAAAAGTCAAAATAACCATACACAGGTCATACTTACCTCCCGTGTAGTCTACTCATCAATCTTTCTCCTCTCCTGCGTCCCATTTGTCCACTGTGATCAATGGAATTCTCTGTCTTCCCTTGTGGCCATTACCCCATAACAACTTCCTTCCTGGGCAGCACACTGTTAAACTGTAATATCACCCACTTGAGCCATAGGGAAACATGGACATTACCTTGCACATTTAGTTGTAACTGATAGCTGCTGATATATAACTGACAGAAACCGGTATATTTCAGTTCTGCCAAAATATTGTCAGAATTGGAAGTGATCGCTGTAAGAAGAAAATGGTGAGCTTCTGAGAGGAAGTGACGGTGAGGTTATTATTTAATATTCATTTGCAGCTATGTCATGTGTTTATTTTAAATAATTTTACTCAGTACAGGTTCCCTTTAAGTCTCCCTTTAAAGAGACACTGAAGCGAAAAAAAAATGATGATATTATGATTTGTATGTGTAGCACAGCTAAGAAGTAAAACATTAAGATCAGATACATCAGTGTAATTGTTTCCAGTACAGGAAGAGTTGAGAAACTCCAGTTGCTATCTCTATGCAAACAAGCCATTAGGCTCTCCGACTAAGTTAGTCATGGAGAGGGCTGTTATCTGACTTTTATTATCTCAACTGTTCCTGGACTATTTACTTTTCCTCTGCCAGAGGAGAGGTCATTAGTTCACAGACTGCTCTGAAAGAATCATTTTGAATGCTGAGTGTTGTGTAATCTGCACATATTATAGAATGATGCAATGTTAGAAAAAACACTATATACCTGAAAATAAAAGTATGAGAATATTTTCTTTGCTGCTAATCTTCTAGTAATTATTCATAGTACACAACCAATTCACTATATCATATATTTTTTTTTTTGCTTCAGTGTTTCTTTAAGACATCTCCAAGACATCTGGAGATGTCCAGTTATATGTGCTTATCTTGGTAAATATGCATGTCTAATGGCCGAAAAAAAAAAGCTTCAAGCAAAACCTGGAGTGAGGAGGAGAGAAACATTTATATACTTACCTCAGTAGTTGGAAGCCTCTGGATGGTTCATAAGCTTTCTTTCTGGAGCTTTCCATCGCACAGTCTCTCTTCATGTTCTGGCCATGCTCCCGGACATGGACAAGGGCATCCGGATTGGACATGTACAAGTAAGGTCTGTGTGCATAGAACAAAGCCATTCATGCACAGCTTTTTTCCTCTGTGCACAAGTGGATAGTCTACTAGGCATGCTTGGGCTTTACTCACACATGCTCAGTACAGATGTGTTTGTCCACAGCCGTCCTCACTGCCAAAAGACACTTATGTAACTCACTGAGTAAAATCGGTATATAGGGTCCCTGTGCTGGAACAGTGGGCTGTAGGAGGATCTAGTAAGCCTCTGGCCCATCCAGAGCCTTCCCACTAATCTATTTTTTTTTTTAAGTTACTTCAGATGCTCTTTAAAGTGTACCTGAGATGAAACAGGTACAAGCATTTATACTTGCCTGGGGCCTCCTCCAGCCCCCTGTGGGCCGTGGGCTCCCTCACTGACCTTCCGGGCTGCTTCGTTCTCCCACAGTGTGGCCTGGTAAATTTCTTCACTGGCCCAGTTGCTCTCCACTGTACATGGACTTGCCAGGGCCGTGCATGTAGCTTACTGTGGGAGAACGGAGTGGCCCGGGAGGATGGCTACGAAGCCCACAGGGGGCTGGAAGAAGCCCCAGGTAAGTATAAATGCTGGTACTTGTTTCATCTCAGGTTTTCTTTAAGAAGGCAAATGTGTGTGCCTGGCACAGGAGTTACGACAGGGGTCATAACCGAGTGATGCAGGCCAGACCAATGGTAGCCCATTCTCTATGTTTGTTCCAGGATCCTGTACAGCAGTGGTACTGCCTGTTTGCATTATTCATATGGTTGTAGTAAGGCGCATGCGGTACCTTTTACATAGCATCTCAAAACACCTCACACATGCTCTTTGCAGACATGTTGGAAAATCATTGAACCAATTACAGGAGTTTCTAAAAAACAAATGATGCTGAAGTGGTCAGATGATTTTAATACTATTTAACTACAAGGGTGACGTGTCCAGAAACTGTTTTAATTTACTTAAAAACAACAAAACATGTATATATATATATTTTTTTTTTAATCTATATTTTATTTTTTCTTCAAACATGGCAGAAGGCGGAACTACCAAAAAAGCTGCAAAGAAGAAGGGTTCATCTTTCCAGACAGTGTCTGCGCTTTTCAGGGTAAACCTGATCCTTATTATTACTAAAGCATTTAACTTCCTCTCACAAATGTCTCTTCCTAAGACAAGGGACACACTTGTCTTTCAGTTCTCTGCATGCGTTTTCTGCACACCAGGGGCTTATCACTAAACCGTGATAACTCAAATATTACACCTTATCAAAGTTATTACACCTTATCAAAGAAATCACACCTTATCAAAGTTATCACACCTTATCAAAGCTATCACACCTTATCAAAGTTAACACACCTTAACAGAGTAGCATTAGTTCCCTGCCTAAGCCCCCCCCCCCCCTTATTTTTTGGATGATATGTATAGGGAGCTGTAAATGAAGGAGGAGAAGGGTTAAAGGCAAAATGCATCTTAAAGTGGATATTTAGACTAAGAAAATAAAATGCAGGTCTTATCCTGTAATGCAAAATTATAAGTACCTCAGGTGTCTTGTCCTCTGAAGTCGTCCCGAAGCCCCTGAATCAGCCTTCTTCCAGTGCGTAGCCCCACCCCCTGGAAAAATGCATATGGCAGATTTTTAGAACAGGGGGCAGGGCTAAGCACCAGATGCAGGCAGATTTGGGGGACAAGACACCGGAGGTAATTATAACTTTGCCTTACCTGCAATTTACTTTCTTAGGCTGGAAATCTGCTTTAAAATGAACCCGAGTTGAAAATAAACTGATGAGATAAACAATTGTATTTATCCTCCTACTCCTAAAAATGACCTTTTTTTCTGAATATCCCATGGTTTTATTTTAACTGGTTCCGGACAGCATTAATTGAAATCTACATCCTGTAGGTGGCTTCGCGGCTCTGACAGGACGTAGATTTCAACTACACCGCCGCACGCTACTGCCGCTATTGATGATCTTGCTGTTCTCTCCCTGACGCAGTTCACTTGCCCTGCTGTCTATATGACGGCAGAGCTCTGTGAGCCGGGCAGGAGCCGCTTTCATTGGCTCCTGACCGCTGATCACTGAGAGCCAATCACATTGGCTCACATTGATGTACAGAGTCAGGAGCCAATGAAGGCAGATCCTGACCGGCACACAGAGCTCTGCTGTCAGCGACAGCAGAGAGAGGGGCCTGCCTCAGGGAGAGAGTGGTGAGATCGGCGGCAACAGCGGGTGTGCGTGGCGATTTGTCAGGAACGCCGTTTTGTGTTACCAACAATCTGTGGTGCTTAAGGAGCTAGAGACTATTGGTACGCAAAGGGTCAAACATTTACAAAGTAGATTTAATGTTTTGTTGTCTCTGCTCAGTGGCCTATTAAACAGCCTATTAAGTGGCCCGGAGTGAAAATACATGGACTATTGAAATTTTTTCTATCTCTCGCCTGTACTCAGAAGTTGAATTCTACCAGGAAAACTTTTATGGCTGTAATTTGCTCAGTGATGTTTACTATATTCCCGACAAGGTACCTACTAGACAGAAGCTGTCACTTCCATGCCCGAAAATTAACTCTTTCAGTCAGCAAAATAAAACAAGTAAAACCGCCTGGTTATTAATATGTTTTGCCCTCTACATACACTTTTTATCTCATCATGTCACATGTCCCCTCGGGTACACTTTAACTCACAATTGTGATCAATATCAATATTGCTCCCTACAGGAGAACCTCAACAAACTGATGTCTAATCTGAGGACCACACACCCTCATTTTGTGCGGTGCCTTATCCCCAATGAGACCAAAACTCCAGGTAATGTTTTTAGGCGTGCTAGAGAGGTAGGATGATTACCCAGAATTCCATGTGTCCATAGGGATGACAGTGGCTTTCTGCTTCCAGGTGAAATGGACCACCACCTTGTCCTGCACCAGCTGAGGTGTAACGGAGTGCTAGAGGGGATCCGAATTTGCAGGAAGGGATTTCCCAACCGAATCCTCTATGGGGACTTCAAGCAAAGGTAAGCCTGATGTTCTGTGAAGCCTGATATCTCTACATTTATCCTGACTAAAATGTAGCAGTCACTTGGGATGAGCAAATCTTTACAAATCAGATTTGCCCATTTTGGTTTTGTGAACCTACTGTGCATTCACAATTCATTTGTGAATTTCACATTGACAGTGTAAATTGCTATCATCACCAAATTTGCTACGTATATCAATAGTGAGAACATGTCAAAAAAACTTTCAAAAAAGCTCTTGCATTTTTGGAGAAAATCTACTTTAACCACTTTATCCACAAGTCAGTAGATCTACGTCCTCTGTGACTTCATCTAAGCCACAAGTCAGTAGATCTACGTCCTCTGTGACTTCATCTAAGCCACAAGTCAGTAGATCTTACGTCCTCTGTGACTTCATCTAAGCCACAAGTCAGTAGATCTACGTCCTCTGTGACTTCATCTAAGCCACAAATCAGTAGATATAAGTCTTGTAGCAGAAGCAGTGCTGTGCAGGATTGGGCTTGCTCCTGTGCACATTTCTGGCACTATCTGATGCAGCACTAATTGGTGAACGGGAATATATGTTTCCCGAGCTAATGAGATTGATTTTTACTATTAAAAATACTTTTATTTTCTCATTTCATAGTGAACAATACACTCTGTAGCATTATTTCAGAATCAAATATCTTCACCATAAATTGTGACCGGAACATAATCTAAGTTTTGTGATAAGCGGTAAGAATATCCAAACAAAATTTGTGTTTTTATCTACAGTAGCACTTTTTATTTTAAAACTGGAATTGGTAAAACTGAGAAATAAACGTTTTTCTATTTTTTTCTTTGTTTTCCCATTAAAATTCACAGAAAACAAAATTGTTCGAGGGGGAAAAAATGGCATCCAATGAAAGCCTAGTTTTGAACAAAACAATATATATTTCATTTCTGTGTCCTAAGTAGGGATAAAGTTATTTCTGATTAAATAAGGACATAGCTAAACTGTCAAAACTGCTCTGGTCCATAAGTGGGAAAAAAAAGGTCTGGATGCGAAGTGGTTAAAATTTAGGTGGGGAAACACATTTTTAAAGGAAACCTGAGGTGAATAACACGTGAGGGTTTTTATTTATCGGTGCTTCCACCAGCCCCCTGTACTGCATATGGTCCCTCGGATTCTATCCGGCCCCCACAGTTGCTCCATGAGTAGTGCATGCGCAGAATGCTCCTGCCTACGGGCGCACAATCAGGGGGAGCGCACAGCCAGTGACTAAAAGCCAGTCAGGGAATTTCTCAAGAAATGGAGAATGGCTAGATCAGTGTTTCTCAAACCTGTCCTCGTGACTCCCCAACGCTGCTTGTATTGCAGACAACCTCACCTATGCAAAGGTGGGGTTATTAGTGTCTCAGCCAGGTGGATTCCATGTAGCTGAGACACATATTAAATCAACCTGTACATAGGTGAGGCTGCTTTGAAAGCATGCACTGTTGGGGATTCATGAGGACAGGTTTCAGAAACACTGGGCTAGATGGACTACAGGGGGTTTGAGGAAGACTCGGGTAAGTCTAAATCCTTAGGTGTTGTCCATCTGAGAAACACTTTAAAGTCAATGTTACCCGATCTAAAAAAACAAAAGTCAGATACTCACCTAAGGAGAGGGAAGGCTCTGAGTCCTAATGAGACTTCCCTCTCCTCTCCCGGTGCCCGGTCCCGCTCAGAATCCCCCGTAGCAGTATTCAACCAGTTCGGTCAAATACTGCCACTTCCGCCGCCGAAGGGAGGTTTCAGAAGTCTTCGGGAGCGCTCGGGCTCCCGAAGACGGGCCGCTCCATACTGCGCATGCGCGAGCGCCCTCTATGACGCACTCGCGCGTGCACAGTATGGAGCCGTCTGTCTTCGGGAGTCTTAGTGCTCCCGAAGACTTACGAAGTCCCCCACGGCGGGGGATTGGAACGGGGGAGCCAGCGCAGCACGGAGGGCACCGGGAGAGGAGAGGGAGGGCTCATTAGGACCAGAGCCTTCTCTCTCCTTAGGTGAGTATCTGACTTTTGTTTTTTTAGATCGGTAACAATGGCTTTAAACAGGAGCATTGTCTCATTTAAATAGTTGTTAAATCTGACCTGATCTGGAAATCAGTTCAAATTATCCTTCATTTTCATCACTTTTCTATGATTTAACAGGTACCGTATATTGAATGCCAGCGCTATCCCTGAGGGACAGTTCATAGACAGCAAGAAGGCCTGTGAGAAGCTCTTAGGCTCCATCGATATCGATCACAACCAGTATAAATTTGGACACACTAAGGTAATGCCTCTGGATTTGTAGCAGTTATTGTGGATGCAGTGAAGTTTTAGCAATTACTTTGAATGCGCGGAACAGGGCTGTACCCAATGGCGTAGCAATAGGAGATGCAGAGGTTACGACTACATTAGGGCCCCTCGGGCCAAAGGGTTACGCTAGGGGCCCTCCCTCAATTACGCAATAGAGGCACCTGCTAGTTGTTCAGAACCTTTACTGGTGTCTTACATTGATGCCAGATGTTCAGTTTATTGGTTGGAATGATGAAAGCTGCTGGACTTTCGTCTAGGTCTGGGAAATGTTATTCCCCACTGTGATCCTAGCTTTCGATTCCTGCTCCTTCCATACAACTTTCCTAGACGTGCTCTTATGCAATCTGCTGGCTAAAACTATGTAGTGCATGCTCCTGGTGAAAGCGAACCCGCGGTGAGGGTGATATGGAGGCTGCCATTTTTATTTCTTTTTAAACAATACCAGTTGTCTGGCAGTCCTGTTGATCATCAGTAGTGTCTGAGTCACAACCCTGAAACAAGCATGTGGCTAAACCAGTCAGACTTGAGTCAAACACCTGATCTGCATGCTTGTTTAGAGTCTATGGCAAAACGTCCCGCGAAAGTGACGGGACCCGGTACCGGCGTTAGAGGCAGCGTAGGACGACGGCGTGGGAGGGATCCATGCAGATGGGGCTGGAGGAAGCCCCAGGTATGTATAAAATCTTTTTTCATTTTCCAGGTCGTTCGTCTCTGGTTCTCTTTAAAGACATGTCTCTAGCCTCCAGGCTGTTGATGTTATTCCATTGCTATGCTTTGAATGAAAAATAATGGATCTTTCATTTAATTCAGTAAAAATTGTAAGTACTGTGTTTACATGTTTGCCTGTAACATCTGGTGTTGCCCCCTCTGGTAGGAGCAACTTCAAGATGGCTCTGACATCAACTGCGAAAAATGTATAGTATTTCCATGTCTCTATGCAGAGTTTATTCAGATGTAAGATGCTCCCAGTTACACCACAGTATCTCTATGGAATTTAGATCTGTGCTCTGATCTGTGCTCTGAAATCCTTCCTTTTTAATTTTTTTTAGCAATTTCTCAGTGGGTTTAAAGAGTAACTGTCAGGCTGCAAAAGCTAATTTAAACCTCTATTCTCCTGTGTTAAACAGTTTAGAAGGAAGCCAAAAAGGCAATACTGAAGTTAAAAATCTCTCTTACTTTGACGCTTGCTGAACAGCAAGGCTGGTTATTCCCAAGCTACTAAGGAGGCCGCCAGGCCGCATAACATACTGCAAAGCATTCTGGGGCTGCTTCTTCTCCCCACTCTGCACTACCTTGGGTCCTCCCCCTTCATTTCCCTATCACGCCCTAAGGCTGCTTTCACAGTGGGAAGTTACAGGCTCCATGTTACAGCAGCTTGTAACATCACAGCAGCATTGACAAAGCACAGGGCACATGTTCCGTTAGAGTATACTGAATGAGTCGCTATTGTTCCTAGCCACATGGCTAATTAATATTCACTGCACAGTAGTGTTGTCCGGATCATGAACCATTAGGATCTTTGATCCTGATCGAATCATCATGAAGGAGGGAGGATATTACATCACAATTGGCTTCATAGTAGACAGCCAAACATGGAACCTGCCATGAGCTGTTAGGACCATCATTCTCTGCAAATACTATATAAAAATTCTGTGAAATCCAAACGTGGACAGTGAAATGCATATGTAATGTAAGTACAGCCAATATTTAGCTACTGATATATGTGGTTTTTTTTTCTCTGAGACTCCTATACCTAACAGCTCCTCTTTAAAGAATCATTAGGGTTATTGTTATGCTGAGAAATATAGGAAGTTTCTCATCTTTTGGTCACAGTGGTCACAGATCCAGTCAGCTAGTGCCTATCATCCACAAAGTTCACCACTTCTTGGATTATCTCAATAACATTCAAACTCAGCTGGAAGTTGACCTTGCAGCATAACAATAAGTTTGCAAAAAAGGAGATGTCACACCAATGGCTCTAGCAATAAGCTTCTGTTGGAGAATTAGGGCAACACACTAAAAATGTAGTGTGTGGCTAGAGCCATCGGAGTGCCATCCTCAATAGCATGCATGTAGAAAACTTCTCGCACCATAGGTATGCACATCGCATATGAATTCACATTGACTTCCATTAACCGTTCTGAAAGAAACACATTTTAATGCAAAAAAAGTTCAGTTTTCCATGATGAGTGATAGTAGTAAAAATGTTTCTGTACCGTGTTAGCCAAACAAATTATGTAGGTAGAAAAAAACAAAGTCTTGTAAAAGTAATACCTTTTAATGGCTAACTGATAAAGTTAAATAGTGCAAGCTTTCTGGGATCTAGTCCCCGTCTTCAGGCATATTTCCAGATGTTAGCTGTAGTAAAACACTGATGCATGTAAATAGTAAACACAAAGATGGCAGTTGTGCTGGTTACTGTTTAGCAGTTAGATGTCAGGTGATCAGCAGGCTGGAGCCCATGAGCTCATGCAAGCAAACATGAAATCTAGCAGGTTTCTGGAGATCATGAATCCAAGTAAATCATGTTGCATAAGGAGTCATGAATCCCATGATGAGTGGGAACCCTCCCTCAGACATTTATTTTATCATCTTGTGTTCTGAAGTTGGGCTTTATGGGAAGACGTTGCCTGTTCAGGTTGACAGTTTAAAACCTTTTTCACTAGTTTTATGGACACCAATATGATAGATGTCAATTTCTGTGCCCATTCCCAAACTCATTGACAACTGTAGCATTCTCTAAAGACCAGCATATCACTGACAATGCCTGTTGGTTTGGGGCATTTCCATACTTTGTTTTTATTCTGTTTTTTTTTTAGGTGTTTTTCAAAGCCGGTCTCCTGGGTACTCTGGAAGAGATGCGCGATGACCGCCTGGCCCTCCTCATCACTCGCACACAGGCCTTGTGCCGGGGCTTCCTGATGAGGCTGGAGTACAAGAAGATACTGGATAGGAGGTAGGGATCAGGCTGAGCTGCAGGATGTTTTTTTATGATAGCAAAGTAGACCAGGATATTCCCCAATGCTACAGGGACCTGGCTAAGTCATGGAGAACCAGAAACTCCAGGAGACTTTGTAGAGGACCAAAAGTCCATCCCCACCGCCTCTCCCCCAATCACTAAAAAACCTATGTCAGGTACAAATTTGACTTCTTTGTAGGAACTCGTCTTCATGTAAGCAAGAAGTAATACCGACAATGCATTACTTGTGGATGTAGACCTGATTTACAAGAGTATAAAGGGAAGACTTACATATTCACTCACTGTTCTGAACTGGATCATAGCACATCATTAGCTTTTTAACCTTACAAAGGTATATATATAATCCAATGAGTCATGCATTATGTGGCTAATTTGTTGCTCATGTGATGTTGAGTACTTACAAATACCTTCTATTTAAAAAAAAAAAAAAAATACTTTGCATATTCACCATGTGACATTTTTGTTGTGGATATTTGATTTCCTCATGATATTACTTTAACCACTTAAGCCTAACTGGACGAAAATTCTCGTCCAGTTAGTCCGCGTGCACATCCCTTTCATTGATCGGACCCCCCCCGCCCCCCGGAGAAAAGCTGACAGCGTCTCCTCAGAGTTGAAAGAGTTCCAGGTCTTCTTTCTTCTTCCTGGGAGCGAGATCGATTGCTCCCAGGACTTTTTGACTGTGGCCATCTTGTGGCCAAATAGTAAAACTACACACAAAACCAGTTTACAATAAATACATTTTTAAACATTTAAAATCCCCTGTTTACCTCCCACATCAAAAAATACCCAAATCAAATTTTTAATAAAAGATAAAAATAAAAAATTGCAATAATAATAATAAAAAAAACACATAAATAGTTACCTAAGGGTCTTAACTTTTTAATATATACATGTCAAAGGAGTATATCAATATAATTTATTAAATTTATTAAATTATGGGGTTTTAAATAGTGATGGACGCAAATTGAAAAAATGCACCTTTATTTCCAAATAAAATATCGGCGCCATAAATTGTGATAGGGACATAATTTAAATGGTGTAATACCCGGGACATATGGGCAAATAAAGTACATGGGTTTTAATTATGGTAGCATGTATTAATTTCAAACTATAATAGCCAAAAACTGAGCAATAATGATTTTTTTCCATTTCTTTCTTAATATTCCTGTTAAAATGGATTTAGAATAAATTAATTCTCAACAAAATGTACCACCCACAGAAAACCTAATTGGTGGCGGAAAAAACAAGATATGAGTAGTGATAAAGTTATTGCCAAATGAATGGTAGGTGAAAGTTGCTCAGATGCAAAAAAAATCTCAACCCTGTGGGCTTAAAAGGGACACCGAGCAGTGCAGAAACTATGGAAAGATACATATCATTTTAAAGCTCTCTTTCTCCTCTTTCTAATGATATATAAACCACCGCCCTACGCCTTTTAGTTTTAGCTATTTTCACGATTGAAATTGCCGCGGCCGCGATTTCGATCGCGAAAATAGAGAAAACTAAAAGGCGTAGGGAGACGATTTAGGGGTCGTCAGAAAGAGAGCTTTAAAATGATATCCATCTTTCCATAGTTACATTGTATTACACAGGTCGACTTTGAATGGAGCTGCTGACTTTAGGAAAAAGTCGCCCTGTGTAATACAATGTAACCAGTGGCAGCGCCAGGGGGGTGCTTGGGGGTGCTCAAGCACCCCCTAAATTTGTCCAAGCACCCCCGGCGTGAACTGACTTCAGGCGTCTAAGAGACGCCGAGTCAGTTAACAGAGGCAGCCCAAAGCAGCAGAGCAGGGCTACGGTAAGATGGCCGCAGGAAGCCCTGCTCTGCAGACTTGGAGTCTGCAGTGCAGGGCTTCGGGCGGCCATTTTCCTGTAGCCCTGCTCGCCGGGTAATGCAGGCTGCAGGCAGGAAGTCACGTGAAGGAAGAGGATCGTGGGAGCTGCATGCCACAAGGAGGTCAGGACAGGAGGAGGTCGGGACAGGAGGTCTTCTGACTGTAGGTGAGTAAATGGGTTTTTCTTTTCTTTTTCAGGTGGTCCTGCTGATTGGGGTCAGAACTGCTGAGCATTGTGCATATTGGGGTCAGATCTGATAAGAATTGTGCATATTGGGGTTATTGAACGTGTTTTTTGTTCAAATCTGCTCACACGTGTATTTTCTTGAGAAAACTTGCACAATTATGTGAATTTTCTGGGGAAAGGGTCACCAAAACTTGGGCCCTCTGTTTTTGCGTTGCACTTTTAAAGGGAACTCGAGGTGAGAATAATATTGAGGCTGCCATATTTATCTCCTTTTAAGCAATACCAGCTGCCTGGCTGCCGTGTTGGTCCTCTGCCTCTAATTCTTTCAACCATAGACCCTGAACAAGCATGCAGCAGGTCAGGGGTTTCTGACAATATTGTCAGAACTGACAAGATTAGCTGCATGCTTGTTTCTGGTGTAATTCAGTTCACTACTGCAGCCAAATAGATCAGCAGGGCTGCCAGGCAACTAGAATTGCTTAAAAGGAAATAAATATGGCAGCCTCCATATCACTCTCACCCTGGGTTCACTTTAAATTACAGTTAGCCCAGCCCTCATCCGGTCATGACCACGCCCATTCCCCCCCCCCTCCCCACCCCCCCCCCCCCCCCCCCCCCCCCCCCCCCCGCGGCGCGCGAAGCCACACACATTTTTTGTCAGCTATCCCGGAAATGGGTCCAGCACCCCCTAAAAAAAATTCCTGGAGCCGCCACTGAATGTAACTAAGGAAAGATGGATATCATTTTAAAGCTCTCTTTCTCCTCTTTCTGACGACCCCTAAATCGTCGCCCTACGCCTTTTAGTTTTCTCTATTTTCGCAGACGCGGCAATTCCAATCGCAAAAATAGCAAAAACTAAAAAGCGTAGGGCGGCGATTTATATATCATTGGAAAGAGGAGAAAGAGAGCTTTAAAATGATATGCATCTTTCCATAGTTTCTGCACTGCTCGGAGTCCCTTTAAGTGGTTAAAAGCTATCAGATTTTGTATTCTAGTGAATTAAACATGCAGGGATTGCTGTTTGAGCTTTTTATAAATGGACTTTTATAATCAGCATGGTGGTGTAGTGGTTAGCGCTCTCGCCTTGCAGCGCTGGGTCCCCGGTTCGAATCCCAGCCAGAGCACTATCTGCAAGGAGTTTGTATGTTCTCCCCGTGTCTGCGTGGGTTTCCTCCGCTTTCCCCCCACATCCCAAAAACACTGATAATTTGATTGGCTGCCCCCTAAAATGGCCCTAGACTACGATACATACACTGCATGATACATACATAGATATATGACTATGGTAGGGACTAGATTGTGAGCCCCTTTGAGGGAAAGTTAAGTAACGAGACAATATACTCTGTACAGCGCTGCGGAAGAAATCAGCACTATATAAGTACTAAATAATAATAATAACCTGTAAGGCTACGGTCACACGGGGGTGTTGGGGGGCATTGCGCCAGATAATACAATTAGATAGCATTGGCGATGCAATTGTATTGTAATGCTATGTTCACATTGGCGCATTAGCTGTGTTGCGACAGAATCCACTAGAATTACGCGAGGCATGCTGTGCAGTACCGCATATCATATCCGCATACGTACTTGCATCACTAGAAGTGCCGGCCTGCATCCTGTAAGATTCACGCAGGCTATGTGGAAACTGGCCCTGAGTGAGAGGCTGTCTTCATTCTAGAACAAAGGAACTGCAGTCCAGGCTGCACGATGGAGCTCTCTCTCCGACTGCCAAAATCCATGCTGTTCTTTTTTTTTATATTATTTTTTATTACAATTACAAGTATAACCATAATAGGCTTGATTCACTAAACCGTGATAAGTCATGTCACGGCCGTTTTCGCGCACATTTCTGCATTTGCATAAATTATTGTGCGCAAACACAAATTTTTGCACGAAATCAATATCGTTTTGCGTGAAAATGTGTGTTTGGGCGAGATAATTCGAGATTGCACGTGCAAATTCGCGATCATGCGCTAACACGAAAATGCGCGCGAAAACGGCCGTGCTATGACTTATCATGGTTTAGTGAATCAAGCCCAGTGAATGAGGAGAAAGCGTGATATAAGATAATGCACAGAAAATAACCAATAACATGAAATTCACATATGCCTAAATCTCAGTATATAATAGTATGGATTAGGTAAATAACAAATAGCCAACAATAATGTGATAACGATACGAAAACAGGTCAACCCATCATGTCCAAGTATTATCAGGAACGTATATTAACCACTTTACCCCCGCGCGTACGGATTTCTCCGCCCCTTTTTCCATCCTTTCACCCCCAGGGACGGAGAAATCCGTACTCTGCGCACTCCCGCCGCTGTCCGCGCTCCCGCTTGTAAACACGCCGCCCGCCGCTAGTAAACACGCCGCCGCCCGCTCGCCCAGAGATCAACGAACGGGAAAATCCATTCCCGTTCGTTGATCTAAGCCCCGCAATGATCTGCTGCCGCTCGGCTGAGCAGCGCGATCATTGTGAGGAATAACAAAGTCCCAGCCTCTTTCTACTTCCTGCAAGCGTCCGGAAGGACGCTTGCAGGTCGCATGAAACAAATTGGTAATGTTGCCATCTTGTGGCCAAATAGTAAAACTACACCCTAACCATTTTTTACACACAAATAAACTTGTTTTACACAAAAAATTAACTCCTTACCTCCCACACTCCCCAATTATTTTTTTTTTGTAATTAAAAAAAAAAAAAAAAATTTACAATTTAAAAAAAATACATAAATAGTTACCTTAGGGACTGAACTTTTTAAATATTTATGTCAAGAGGGTATAACACTGTTACTTTATAAACTATGGGCTTGTAATTAGGGATGGACGCAAAACTGAAAAAAATGCACCTTTATTTCCAACTAAAATATTGGCGGCAAACATTGTGATAGGGACATAATTTAAACGGTTTTATAACCGGGATAAATAGGCATATACATTTAATGGGTTTTAATTACAGTAGCATGCATTATTTAAAAACTATAAAGGCTGAAAACTGAAAAATAATAATTTTTTTCCCACATTTTTTCCTATTTTCCCATTAAAACACATTTAGAATAAAATTATTCTTGGCATAATGTCCCACCTAAAGAAAGCCTAATTGGTGGCGAAAAAAACAAGATATAGTTCATTTCATTGCGATAAGTAATGATAAAATTATAGACGAATGAATGGAAGGAGCGCTGAAAGGTGAAAATTGCTCTGGTGGTCAGGGGGTAAAACCCCTCAGTTGGGAAGTGGTTAAGTATAACCAAGGAGTAAAAACCAATGACTGTGAAGAGATCTGACTGAGTATCTACAGAATTTACGTAATGTTATGTAAGGGGCCCATACTCCTCCACAGTTTTCCATCGCACCCGGGAATAATTAATGTCATCAAACCTATCAACTGCATTATTCAGACTAGCCATCAACTGTCCCATCAGTTTCACATCTAAAACTTTTTCAATTAGCATATCTCTTGTCGGTGGAGACTGGAAAAAGCATAAAGCTGCAATAGATCACTTAGCAGCATTAAAGAGACTCTGTAACAAAAAGTTCATCCTTTTTTCTACTGTCCTACAAGTTCCTAAACCTATTCTAATGTGATCTGGCTTACTGCACCACTTTCTACTATCACCATCTCTGTAATAAATCAACTTATCTCACTCCTGTCGGATTTGTCGCCCTGTGTCTGGAAGGCTGCCAACTCTTCAGTGTTGTTAATCTGTTATGCACGCCCCCCTCCAGGCCCCCTCTATGCACACTCCCGTGTGTGTTATTTAGATAAGGCAGCCTCTCTTCTCTCTTGTCAGTGAGAGAAGAGAGCTGCCTGCCTTTTACAAGCTGGATAAATCGTCCTCCGAGCTGGCTGGGCTGTCACTGAGGAATTGCAGACACTGCAGAGCTGTCTGCAGGAAAAAACAATCAGCCTGTCACTCTTCAGTGGATGAAAGCTGCAGGGGGAAGGTAAACACACAAATGATCTCTTGAGATTCAAAAGGAAAGCTTTATACAGCCTGCTTGTGTATGGATGTATTTTCTATGTGTGGACATACTGTACATCAACCTACTTCCGGTTTTGGTGGCCATTTTGTCTGTTTATAAACAAACTTTTTAACCTGCTGAGCGGTCTGGACGAGCTCAGCTCGTCCAACACCGCCAGAGGCTGCTGCTCAGGCCCTGCTGGGCCGATTTTCGTCAAATAAAAAGCAGCACACGCAGCCGGCACTTTGCCAGCCGCGTGTGCTGCCTGATGGCCGCCGCTCTGCGGCGATCCGCCGCGAGCAGCGGCGAAAGAGGGTCCCCCCAGCCGCCTGAGCCCAGCGTAGCCGGAACAAAAAGTTCCAGCCAGCGCTAAGGGCTGGATCGGAGGCGGCTGACGTCAGGACGTCGGCTGACGTCCATGACGTCACTCCGCTCGTCGCTATGGCGACGATGTAAGCAAAACAAGGAAGGCCGCTCATTGCGGCCTTCCTTGTTTATTCTGGGCGCCGGAGGCGATCGGAAGAACGCCTCCGGAGCGCCCTCTAGTGGGCTTTCATGCAGCCAACTTTCAGTTGGCTGCATGAAATAGTTTTTTTTTAATTTAAAAAAAACCCTCCCGCAGCCACCCTGGCGATTTAATCAGAACGCCAGGGTGGTTAAAACTGTTTATGACTACTTTTAATGCGGCGGGGAGCAGCAAAATTGTGACAGAGGGGAATAGGAGATGTCCCCTAACGCACTGGTATGTTTACTTTTGTGCGATTTTAACAATACAGATTCTCTTTTAGGATAATAGCTGTAAGCTTATTAACTTTATGTGATAGCTTTGGAAGTGGGTATCATGCAGCCCTTTAAGTAAATGTAACCAGATTTCTTCAACAAAATTCTGACTGTATATTTTGTAGATGTTAGTTTGTCTACAAATCCAATTGAGTTTTGCAGGTTATTCAGCTAGAACCAAGTTTCTCATGCAGAGTGTACTGTAACGTATTTACTAACAATAAATAACATGTTTCCCTCAGGGAAGCCATTTTCATGATTCAGTACAACATTCGAGCCTTCATGAATGTTAAACACTGGCCCTGGATGAAGCTCTACTTCAAGATCAAGCCGCTGCTCCGAAGTGCTGAGACAGAAAAGGAAATGGCGGCCATGAAGGAAGAGTTTGCCAAGACCAAAGAGAATCTGGCCAAGTCAGAAGCAAAGAGGAAGGAGTTGGAAGAAAGGATGGTTAAACTTCTGCAGGAGAAGAATGACCTGCAACTGCAAGTTCAGTCTGTAAGTCATGACAGACTTTCAATGTGCTTTTTGGTGGAGGCATGGTCTTCAGCTAGCGGCAAATGTTCCCTTCTTTTGTTATCTCTTATATTCCTCCAGCCCAGTGTCCTTGTGTTGTCACACTACCTCAGCCTGAACCTATCAGTGCCCCGTAAAGCCACGCTGCCTCTCTCCTACCCGCGCCTATTAGAGGCCATGTGCTGCCATGCCTCCTCCTTGTAGCCTGCACCTATCAGTGCCCCTGAGATGCCACGCTACATCTCTCCAGCCTGCACCTATCAGTGTCCTGTGTTGCCATGTCTCCTCCTTCCAGCCTGCACCTGTCAGTGTCCTGTGCTGCCATGTCTCCTCCTTCTAGCCTGCACCTATCAGTGTCCTGTGCTGCCATGTCTCCTCCTTCCAGCCTGCACCTGTCAGTGTCCTGTGCTGCCATGCCTCCTCCTTCTAGCCTGCACCTATCAGTGTCCTGTGCTGCCATGTCTCCTCCTTCTAGCCTGCACCTGTCAGTGTCCTGTGCTGCCATGTCTCCTCCTTCCAGTCTGCACCTATCAGTGTCCTGTGTTGCCATGTCTTCTCCTTCCAGCCTGCACCTATCAGTGTCCTGTGCTGTCATGCCTCCTCCTTCCAGCCTGCACCTATCAGTGTCCTGTGCTGCCATGTCTTCTCCTTCCAGCCTGCACCTATCAGTGTCCTGTGCTGTCATGCCTCCTCCTTCCAGCCTGCACCTATCAGTGTCCTGTGCTGTCATGCCTCCTCCTTCCAGCCTGCACCTATCAGTGTCCTGTGCTGCCATGCCTCCTCCCTCCAGCCTGCACCTATCAGTGTCCTGTGCTGTCATGCCTCCTCTTTCCATCCTGCACCTATCAGTGTCCTGTGCTGTCATGCCTCCTCCTTCCAGCCTGCACCTTTCAGAGACCATGTGCTGCCATGCCGCCTCCTTCTAGCCTGCACCTATCAGTGTCCTGTGCTGTCATGCCTCCTCCTTCCAGCCTGCACCTATCAGTGTCCTGTGCTGTCATGCCTCCTCCTTCCAGCCTGCACCTGTCAGTGTCCTGTGCTGTCATGTCTCCTCCTTCCAGCCTGCACCTATCAGTGTCCTGTGCTGCCATGCCTCCTCCTTCTAGCCTGCACCTATCAGTGTCCTGTGCTGCCATGTCTCCTCCTTCCAGCCTGCACCTGTCAGTGTCCTGTGCTGCCATGCCTCCTCCTTCTAGCCTGCACCTATCAGTGTCCTGTGCTGCCATGTCTCCTCCTTCTAGCCTGCACCTGTCAGTGTCCTGTGCTGCCATGCCTCCTCCTTCTAGCCTGCACCTATCAGTGTCCTGTGCTGCCATGTCTCCTCCTTCCAGCCTGCACCTGTCAGTGTCCTGTGCTGCCATGCCTCCTCCTTCTAGCCTGCACCTGTCAGTGTCCTGTGCTGTCATGTCTCCTCCTTCCAGCCTGCACCTATCAGTGTCCTGTGCTGTCATGTCTCCTCCTTCCAGCCTGCACCTTTCAGAGACCATGTGCTGCCATGCCTCCTCCTCTCAGCCTGCACCTATAAGTGCCTCTGTGATGCCACCCCACCTCTTACCAGCCTGCACCTATCAGAGACCATGTGCTGCCATGCCTCCTCCTTCTAGCCTGCACCTATCAGTGCCCCTGTAATGCCACCACGCTTCTTTCCTGCCTGCACCTTTCAGAGACCATGTGCTGCCATGCCTCCTTCCAGCCTGCACCTATCAGTCCCCCAGTGATGTCGCACTGCTTCTCTCCAGCCTGCACCTATCAGTGTCACTGTGCTGCCATGCCTCCTCCTTCTAGCCTGCCCCTCTCAGAGCCCCTGTGATGCCACCCCATTTCTCTACTGCCTGCTCCTATCAGAGACCATGTGCTGCCATGCCTCCTCCCTCCAGCCTGCATCTATCAGACCTTGTGCTGCTATGCCTCCTCCTTCCAACCTGCACCTATCAGAGACCTTGTGCTGTCATGCCTCCTCCTTCCAACCTGCATCTATCAGAGACCTCATGCTGCCATGCCTCCTCCTTCCAGCCTGCACCTATCAGTGCCCCTGTGGTTCCATGCTGCTTCTTTCCAGTGTAGACGTTTCATTATCCATGTGTTGCTATGCGGCCTTCTTCCAGCCTACCGATATCAGGGGTCTTGTCCTGCTATGCTGCCTCCTTACAGCCTGTACTTATTATTATCCCTGTACTGCCTCATTCTAGTTTACACCTATCTCTTCCCCTGGGCTACCACACGGTCTACCAACCTTCAATTATCACTATCTCTATTCTGCTATGTCAGTCTGTGCCTTTCATTGTCCCTGTGCTGCTATGCGGCCTCCTTCCTTGTAGCCTGCACCGATCAGTGTCCTTGTGCTGAGATGCCTCCTCCTTCCACCCTACATCTGTCAGGGTGCTGCCACCTTCTTCATACCACTTCTTTCAGCTTTGCTCCTGTCAGTGTCCCTGTGCTGTTATGCCTGCCATGGTTTTTATTTTCATCCCGCACCTACATTTATCCTGTGGCACCATGTATCCTGCAAAGATCACTCCACCTTCTCAATGATAATGTTCATTTTCACATTAACAGGAAACAGAGAACTTGACAGATGCTGAGGAAAGATGTGATCAGCTGATCAAGTCCAAAATTCAGTTGGAGGCCAAGATCAAGGAGCTTAATGAGAGGCTTGAGGATGAGGAGGAGTCAAATGCCGAGCTGACCGCTAAGAAGAGGAAACTGGAGGACGAGTGCTCCGAGTTAAAGAAAGACATTGATGACTTGGAGCTAACTTTGGCCAAGGTGGAGAAGGAGAAGCATGCCACAGAAAACAAGGTATGCCATATATTATTTTACTTTATTAGGCTCTTAAAAGGTTAATATAGAAAGCTTCTTTGGTAAATTAACACTGAAAATACCGATTGATGTGTGGTGGAAAGTTTTCACTTGCCTTATTATCACCAGCACGATCTTAGTGATTTGTGGTCAATGACTTTTTGTGTCTCAGAGATCTCCAGACATAAGGAAATGGAACACTGCTAAGTAGATTGTATTATTATTTACAAAAATATTTTGTCCATATGGTTATTTCCTCCTGAATACATACAGATGGGTCTCTTGAATTTTCCATCAGCATATAAATAGGGTGATCACTCTTACCATGCAAGCTCAGATCATAGAATGCGCTCACTGACGTTCCAGGCTGATGGACCAGCAAGATCATCTCAAAGTGTAGCAAAGTTGATCCCTCCTTCATCTGCTGTGTACTCAGGGAAGTGTAGGGAATGAAAAACAAATATAGCATAACTCCATCAGTCTTCAGATGCAAGATCACATATGCACACGTGCTCCAGTGCTTCACACAACACCTTAGTGCCTTCACCGTCATGCAAATTAATTTAAACTCAGAAAGGCCTCATATAGCGTAATACCGTTTAATCGAAAGGTTAAAAACATCAGACATGCACTCACATTTCAGTAAAAAGTCATGCATATGTAAAATCCTATGGACATCTTCATGCAGCCAGCGTCTTCTACCGCTATGCCTAAGCTCCGCCCAACAGGCTTCACCAGTGATGACTCATTAGGGGCTTCCCTGAAGAGTCACCACTGATGAAATATATACAGTGGTTTGCAAAAGTATTCGGCCCCCTTGAAGTTTTTCACATTTTGTCACATTACTGCCACAAACATGAATCAATTTTATTGGAATTCCATGTGAAAGACTAATACAAAGTGGTGTACATGTGAGAAATGGAACAAAAATCATACATGGTTCCAAACATTTTTTACAAATCAATAAGTGCAAAGTGGGGTGTGCGTAATTATTCAGCCCCCTGAGTCAATACTTTGTAGAACCACCTTTTGCTGCAATTACAGCTGCCAGTCTTTTAGGGTATGTCTCTACCAGCTTTGCACATCTAGAGACTGAAATCCTTGCCCATTCTTCTTTGCAAAACAGCTCCAGCTCAGTCAGATTAGATCTGGACTTTGACTGGGCCATAAACTAGAATGAGGCAGTACATGGATATGTTTTGTTTTAAAGCAATGCATTGTTGCCCCGGCTTTATGTTTAGGGTCATTGTCCTGCTGGAAGGTGAACCTCCGCCCCAGTCTCAAGTCTTTTGCAGTCTCCAAGAGGTTTTCTTCCAAGATTGCCCTGTATTTGTCTCCATCCATCTACCCATCAACTCTGACCAGCTTCCCTGTCCCTGCTGAAGAGATACACCCCCCGAGCATGATGCTGCCACCACCATATTTGACAGTGAGGATGGTGTGTTCAGAGTGATGTGCAGTGTTAGTTTTCCACCACACAAAGCGTTTTGCATTTTGGCCAAAAAGTTCCATTTTGGTTTCATCTGACCAGAGCACCTTCTTCCACATGGTTGCTGTGTCCCCCACATGGCTTGTGGCAAACTGCAAACGGGACTTTTTATGCTTTTCTGTTAACAATGGCTTTCTTCTTGCCACTCTTCCATAAAGGCCAACTTTGTGCAGTGCACGACTAGTTGTTCTATGGACAGATTCCCCCACCTGAGCTGTAGATCTCTGCAGCTCGTCCAGAGTCACCATGGGCCTCTTGACTGCATTTCTGATCAGCGCTCTCCTTCTTCGGCCTGTGAGTTTAGGTGGATGGCCTTGTCTTGGTAGGTTTACAGTTGTGCCATACTCCTTCCATTTCTGAATGAGCGATTGAACAGTGCTCCGTGGGATGTTCAAGGCTTTGGAAATCTTTTTGTAGCCTAAGCCTGCTTTAAATTTCTCAATAACTTTATCCCTGACCTGTCTGGTGTGTTCTTTGGACTTTATGGTGTTGTTGCTCCCAATATTCTCTTAGACAACCTCTGAGGCCCTCACAGAGCAGCTGTATTTGTACTGACATTAGATTACACACAGGTGCACTCTATATAGTCATTAGCACTCATCATGCAATACCTATGGGCAACTGAATGCACTGAGACCAAAGAGGGCTGAATAATTACGCACACCCGATTTTGCAGTTATTGATATGTAAAAAATGTTTGCAATCATGTATGATTTTTGTTGCACTTCTCACATGTACACCACTTTGGTATTGGTCTTTTACATGGAATTCCAATAAAATTGATTGTTTGTGGCAGTAATGTGACAAAATGTGGAAAACTTCAAGGGGGCCGAATACTTTTGCAAACCACTGTATGTTGTATCTATATTGAAGAACAAAAAGAGGAAAAAAGGTACTGTTTATTTCTTAGGGCTGGTACCAGTGATAACAGTGTCAGCATAAATGCTTTGAAATGATGTACTGTTAAAGGATACCAGAACCGAAAGGTTCTGGTAAAAATGATAGATGCAGCGTGTAGGGGGTAAAAAGCACATACCGGCAGCTCCTCCTGGCCCCCTCCATCTGCCGCCATTATTGTAATATCCAAGCCGGTGTCCGGCGACTTTGGTGACCTTTGACCTGGACATACTGCGCCCTGTGTGCGCAGTATATCCTTCCCTCTTAGCTTCTGGCTGGCGCACAGTTAGTGGCTTAGAAGCACGCTAACACCTCCGTCTTCTGTGTGCTGCATGTGCGCTCCACTAAACCAAGTGTCACATGATGCACACAGAAGACGGAGGTGTCAGCGTGCTTCTAAGCCACTAACTGTGCGCCGGCCAGAGGCGAAGATGGAATGACGTACTGCACACACAGGGCGCAGTATGTCCATGTCACCAAAGTCACCGGACACCGGCTTGGATATTACAATAACTGCAGCAGACGGAGGAGGCCAGGAGGAGCGGCCGGTATGTGCTTTTTACACCCACACACTGCATCTATCATTTTTACCAGAACCTTTCGGTTCTGGTATTCTTTAAAGAGACTCAGAGACGACATACACTACAGCTCTGATACTTACCAGAGCTTCCTCCCTCCCCATAAACACGTTTAAGTCCCACACCGTCCTCCCGCGGTCTACCATTCAGCCTCGGTGAGCTACATTATAAGGCTCAGTGACGTAATTCCGGGTCTACTGCGCATGCGCGGGATGTCTGCGCATGCGCAGTAGACCCTGATTTGCATTGACTGAGGCTCGTAATGGAGCTCACCGCGGCTGAGGCTGAACGGCAGACCGCGGGAGGACGGTGTGGGACTTAAACGTGTTTATGGGGCGGGAGGAGGCCCGGGTAAGTATCAGAGCTGTAGTGTATGTCCTCTCTGAGTCTCTTTAAGGTATTACCTAAACAACTTTTGTTGTTATGTCTTTGGTTTATGCACTGAGTACTTCAAGAGAGTCTGAAGCCTACAAAATTACTTCTCTTTTTTTTTTTTAGGCAGTCCTCTTAAGCATTCATGGCATCGCTGAAACACCGCTATCCCGTGGCAAACCGATGGCCTTAATCTCCCTGAAATCCCTGGGACAAATTGCGGGGCTCCTTCCTGTTAGAGGCAGAGCTATGAGCAGTAGCTCTGCCTCTACTCACATCGGTCCCCGCTGATTGCCGCCTCCCTCCGCCCCCCTCAGTCTTCTTTCACTGAGAGGGGCAGGGAGAAGCAGAGATTCGCGGAGATTGACGTGAATGGAGGCAGAGCTAGGCTCTGCCTCCCCGGGCAGCAAAATCCACGACTTTGAAAGTCGTGGATATTTGTACTGGTTTTTGGGGGTGATTAAGGCCTCGTTTTGCCACAGGTTAGCGGCGTTTCAGCTATGCCATTAATGCTAAAGAGGACTGCCTAAAAACAGAGGTAATTTTGTAGGCTTCAGAGTCTTTTTAACCTGCTGATACCAGTTTCTGCCACCAGCCATATTCCGGTTTCTTGGCATCTTATTACAAACACTTCCAGCACCAAGCTGGTTGTACCTCCATCAGTACTGATGTGTCGGTGTCCAGCTGCTGATTGGCTTCCAACATCTCTCGAATTTCTTAGTAAGTTTGGGAAACGTGTTGTGGGTGATGTTTTACCGTTACTTAAATTCCATTACTTCACTGTGACAACATCTTGATTTAGCCACATCAAGGGTCTTGTGAGAAAAAAAAAATCAACCGTGTATGCTGAGTTTTGGGACAACCAGTAGACTTTCTGGCTGAGGAAAAATTAATAATTTAGGGATTGTTATGTTTCTCTGCGTATTTATTAAAAACTTTAATTTGTCTTAATTTTATGGATAGGTAAAAAACCTCACAGAAGAAATGGCTGGCCTGGATGAAATTATCGTCAAACTGACCAAAGAGAAGAAGGCTCTCCAAGAGGCCCACCAGCAGGCCTTGGATGATCTTCAGGCTGAGGAAGACAAAGTCAATTCACTCACCAAACTCAAGGTCAAGTTAGAGCAACAACTTGATGATGTGAATACATTTATACTTTCTATTTCAGTTGTTATGCTTGTGAATTTATTGATGAAATACAGTCCACATTTGATGCAGAACAGTCAGTGGTTTTATGGCAATTTACTATCACTCATTATTAGACAGGGTTAAAGTGGTATCAAACTCAGTATTTCTTCTTTGTTCTAAAAGATTATTTACAGCATAACACATACTACCAGTAAAAAAATGGTAGCAGAACAGCATTTAGACAGGTAAGCCACATTCACACGCTCTACAAAAGTCTTTTAAATGCACAATTATCAAACAACTTGAAGAAGTTGAACAACTGTTGTCAAGACGACAAGGCGTTATCACTGATAAGAGGCGACCAATGACTGATAAAACGCAGCTCAAGTCAATCCAACTGTTGGACTGACTTGCGCTGTGTCTTATCAGTTGTTGGTCGCCTCCTATCAGTGATAACGCTTTGTCGTCTTGACAAAAGTTGTCCAACTTTACTTGACAAAAGTTGTCCAAGTTCTTCAAGTTGTTTGATAATTGAGCATTTAAAAGACAGCGGTCTTTTATGCTTTCACAACTTTTGTTGAAACACCTAAAAAAAAGTATTTTGCCATTGTTCAAAGAGCTGATAAGACTGATAAGAAGTCAATCCAACAGCTCTTTGAACAATAGCAAAAGACTTGTTTTAGGTGTTTCAACTTGTTTCACAACAAAAGTTGTGAAAGCATAAAAGACCACTGTTGAGCCTATGCATGGAGCTTTACATTGTCCTTTGTTTACATTTTCTTATCAGCCACAATTAGTAAGCATTCATAGCAGTGCTGAAACCCAGCTGTGCACATGGCAGAAGAAGAAAGCAGCAAGAAATTATCACTAGGCAGGGCATATAAACTGTACTTTGAGAACTTGTGATTTGTAAACAAACAATATTACTTGTGCACAAAAGCAAATCATAAGTGTATGGGTAATAAACGTAGGAAAACACACTTTTATTGAATGTTATATGAGAGCTTTATCCTACTTTAAAATAATCCTGAGATGACTGAAGCACAAGCATGTATACTCACCTGGGCAGGGCCGGCCCGCCCATGTGGCGGGGTGAGGCGGGTTCCTCAGGCGGCAGGAAGTGGAGGGGCAGCACCAGGCATAAAGAGGAAGTGACTGCGCCTGGTTCTTGCCACCTTCAAACCTGACTGGAGAGCAGACTCTGCAGTGAAGTCCTGCTCCTGTGGTGCCTCCACACACCGTGAGTGACCATCCGCCGAGTCCGCCTCGACTGTGTTCTGGCTGGGACCCGGCCCCCATTAGGGTGTGCACCGCCCGCCAGTTCTGCTGCCCTGTGCCACCCACATGATGCCGCCGGCCTCCGAGTCCGATGGCTCCGAGCTCTGCAGCCCCTCCAAGGCTGCACGCTGAGTAAGCCTGCTAGAAGATAATGGCGGCGGCTGCCGCCTGCCCTGCTGCCCCTGATTGTGTTAGTCACGGTCACACAGCGCCGCCGTAACTGTGACGATGATGATGAGCCTGCCGCTGCTGTTCACCGGCCTTGTCCACCAGCGCGAGATGGAGCATGCCCGCCATCGCAGCCGTCTCTCCCCTGCCTGCCAGAACAGGATGTGGATCATGCTGAATGCCCGACGCCCGCCCTTCGCCGCCACCAGACCCAGACCCCATTCCCGGTGAGTCAGTCACTTTGCTGCCTCAGGCTTTCTTTCACGGTCGGTTGGTCGGCCGTGTGGGGGATGTACAGCAAATGGGGGTATACAGGGCACCAGTAATGGACGTACAGACAGTAGGGAGTTAGTAATGGTGGGCGTACTGTGGGGATGTAATCAGTATTGAAGACATATTGGGGGGGCGGGGGGAAGGGGCTTGGCAAGGGGAACAGGAATCAATGAATTGGATGACAAAGTCGAAAGGAAGATAAAGGGGGGGGGGAGCACAAGAAAGGGGCTAAGTGGGAGCAGGAAGATGGTGACATGGGAGTGGGGATCAAAACATGGAGAGGAAGGAGGGCAGTGACTGCAAGGAGGGGCATAAGACAGAGAGACTCAGGAGAGAGTGGCAAATAAGGAGGCACAGGGGAGAGAACACAGAAGGGAGACACAGGAGAGAGTTGCAAAGGAGGCACAAGAGAGAGGGGCAAAGAAGGAGGCACAAGAGAGCCCACAGAAGGGAGGCACATGGGGAAAAGACACAGAAGGGAAGGACAGGATGCACAGGAGAGGGGCACAGAAGAAAGGCACAGGAGAGAGTGGCAAAGACGGACTCCTTCTGAAGGAGGCACAAGAGAGAGGGGCAAAGAAGGTGGCACAAGAGAGGCCACAGAAGGGAGGCACATGAGGGAATGGACATAGAAGGGAAGGACAGGATGCACAGGAGAGGGGTCACAGGAAGGAGGCACATGAGAGGCAGCACAAAAAGGAGGCACAGGAGAGGGGTCACATAAGGGAGGCACAGGAGAGGGGGGGAGAAAGGGAACAGAAGGGAGGCAGGAGAGAGGGGCACAGGAGAAAGGGGGCAAATGAGAAAAGCACTGAAAAGGGGGCACAAGAGATAGGTGGCATCAGAGGGGTACAGGAGAAAGGGAGAGATGCACAGGAGAATAGGGGGGGCGCCTTCACAATCTTTGCCTCAGGCAGCAGAAAGTCCAGGACTGGCACTGCACCTGGGGTATCCTTCAGGCCACTGTAGGCTGTGGGCTTCCTCGCTGTCCTCCTGGGCTGCTCTGCTCTCCTGCAGTGTGGCCTGGTACATGCTGACTACCGTGCATGTGCGGTGCTCCCTGCACACGTCCTTGTTCATGCTCCCTTGGCCAGGAGCGTTCTGTGCCTGTGCGCTTACATTCTTAGCAAACTGCGCATGTGCAGAATGATCGGGGAGCGTGCGCCTGCAGGACTGTGTATGTGCAGTGGAGTGTGACTGTGTGCAACTGGAGAATTTAGCGGAGAAGATTGCAGGAGAACAGAGTGGCCCAGGAAGACAGTAAATTATCCCGCGGCCTACAGGGGGCTAGAGGAAGCCCCAGGTAATTAAAACTGTTTATATTTTATCCTCTCATGGAAAACTTTAAGATATCACGGTATCGATGTCATACCTTGTCATTAATCAGAAGTATATTATCTATACCTAGCTACAAGGCTCTCTGGAACAAGAGAAGAAAATCCGCTTGGATTACGAGCGAGCCAAGAGGAAACTGGAGGGGGATCTGAAGCTTGCACTTGACTCCATCATGGATTTGGAAAATGACAAAGTACAGATGGACGAGAAACTTAAAAAGTACGGCTATTATACAGCAACCACACCTTAAAGCTAATGGGAACCCTTATTTAAATAAAAAAAATTCAGATACTCACCTAAGGAGAGGGAAGGCTCGGTCCTAATGAGCCTTCCCTCTCCTCTCCCGGTGTTGCACTGGCTCCTCCGTTCACATCCCCTGCCGAGGGGACTTCGGAAGTCTTCGGGAGCCGAGTCCTCCCGAAGACAGACGGCTCCGCACTGCGTATGCGCGAGTGCATCATAGAGGGCGCTCGCCCTTGCGCAGTGTAGAGCGGCCCGTCTTCGGAAGCACTCGGGCTCCCAAAGCATTTCCGAAGCCTCCCTTCAGCCGGGAGACAGCGGTATTCGACCGAAACGGTCGGATACCGCTACGGGGGAGCCAGGACAACAGTGGGGACCGAGAGAGGAGAGGGAATGCTCTATGGGACCCAGAGCCTCCCTCTCCTTAGGTGAGTATCTGACTTTTTTTTTTAATATGGCTTCCCATTCACTTTAAGAGTATTTGCTTCACTCTCTCAACCCGCCACTTGACTTTACAGTCAGACTTACCTACCAGTTCTTCTCATAACAAAATTAGATTTTATTGGCCAAGTAATAGGGAATTCCCAGACAGCTCATGGTTACCCAGAACCACCTGGAAGTTCTGCACTGTATTCCAGCAGTTGCAGTATAACAGTTATACTGCAACTGCTGGAATACAGTGCAGAACATCCCAGAAACTTGTTAAATTAAAGCTGTACAAACTGTTAAACATTCACTAAGTAATTGCTAAGTCAAATTCATAAACTTAATTGGCCAATGTTAATAGAGGGCTTTTTGGTCTCTTTAAAGAGAACCCGAGGTGTGTTTAAAGAATGTTATCTGCATACAGAGGCTGGATCTGCCTATACAGCCCATCCTCTGTTGCTATCCCAAACCCCACTAAGGTCCCCCTGCACTCTGCAATCCCTCATAAATCACAGCCGTGCCGTGAGGCTGTGTTTACATCTGTAGTGTCAGTCTCAGCTGCTCCTCCGCCTCCTGCATAGCTCTGGTCCCTGCCCCCGTCCCTTCCCTCTAATCAGCAGGGAGGGAAGGGACACAGGCGGGGACCGGAGTTCTGCAGGAGGCGGGGAGAGCAGCAGACTGACACTATAGACATAAACACAGCCAGCTCTGACAAGCTGTTTGTCAGCAGCGTGGCTGTGATTTATGCAGGGATTGCAGAGTGCAGGGGGACCTTAGGGGGGTTTGGGATAGCAACAGAGGCTGGGCTGTATAGGCAGATCCAGCCTCTGTATGCAGATAATATTCGTCAAACCCACCTCGGGTTCTCTTTAAAGTGTATCTGGTATGGTTCATCACTAAGTTGTCTTACTACAGATGCGCTTTGGCAGAATAGCAGGATTTTTTATAAAGATCCTATTTGGACTAAAGGTGCAGAAATAGGATTTTTATAAACGTCTATTTTGAAGGAAGTGGCTAAACAAGTTCTGTTACTGCAATTTTTAATGTAGGGTAAGGAGATAAATCATCATCTATATCTCGGAGAGCTCTGGTTGTGAAATCTTAACTTGAGGTCACAGGTTTGCACATTATGAGGTGCCACTTTTCTCCAGCTGTTTTTTTTTTTTTATTGGTTTATTTTACATTTTGAAGACTGCAAGAGAAAGAGAAACCACTTAAAATAGGTTGACGTCTCCGAAACTCCAGGTTAGTTAAGAAACACAACTATGGAGGTTAGGGGCATAACTACAGAGTGCTGCCCCTTCCCAGAGATCTGTTGGCCGGGTCTACCCTACACAGTATTTAGCTAACCCCCACCACGGTGACCCGGTCCTGTACGTAATTAGTACAGAGCGGCATTACCTGCACCTGGCGGTAAGACAGGTCCACTTAACTCCAGCTTATCTCCACAGCGTGCAGCTGTCTACCATGTGGCTCTCAATGCATGTCACATGACATGCAGAGACTGAATCCACAAGATGATTGGCTGGCTGGTGATGAGATGGAGTGAAAAGGTCCTGTCCTGTAGCCGGGAGCAGGTTATAATGTTTACAGAACTAGCCGTCCCCTAGGCCCCCACTATTGTTACACCCATGCTGGAGCAGAAAGGCAAAGAATCAGTGGCATGATGGCCGCTCACCTGCCATTGAGGAATGCAAAAATGTTCTTTTTCATAGTAAGAAATTTTTGGTTTGTAGAAATTAAAATTTCATGAAAGTTTGTTGTTTAGAAAAATTAATTGAAATTTTGAGAAGATTTTTCCTCTAGTGAAGTTATATTCTCACAGCGAGAAAAAAAAAATCTAAATGTTTCAGGCTGATTCCTAGTTTCCTCTTCAGCCTGTGTACTTACCTGAAAATAGAGAATTGGGACATAACCCTTGTAGTCACACTAGATGGTTCTTGGCCTAGGTGGCCAGCCAGGAAAGCCAGCGTGTGTACAGTGGCACCTGATCCCGGACCATTAGGCCTCCACAAATTGAGATAGAAATAACTTTTACTGGAGTGATCCTAATTTTTGGACCAGAAGCTTCCCCACCACAAGTGCAAACCAATGGTCTTCTAGCAGGTCAGGCTTAGATGCTAAAAGGAGACAAATCCTGATAGCAGTTGTGCTGCCAGAGTTTAACTGGACTCTGAAAACCTTTTAAGAAAACCCAAGGCATAAATAACTACAAAAATCAAGTACTTATCTGAGGAGAGGGAAGCGTCTGGGTTGTAATGAGGCTACCCTCACTTTCCTCTGGTCCCCTGTTGCTGCTCACGACCTTCCAGCTGATTGTGGTTGCACTCCTCTTCTGACATGGCATGGCAGCAACTACGCAGTAGCACAGAGCCGCTTATGCACTTGCGCAGACCCAGCATGGCCACGCTCGTGTCTGGAGACAGTGTGGCCCCGATTAGATTACTGACAAGCCCTTGTCTGTATTCCCTAGGGGGTCCACAAATGGCAACGGGGGACCGCAGGACAGTGAGGGAAGCCTTATTAGGATCCATAGGCTACCCTCTCCTTGGCTAAGAATGTGATTTTTGTAGTTATTTACGCCTCAATTACCCTTTACGAAGTATAAATCTTACACTGATGATATTCTTATGATTTCAGGAAGGACTTTGAGATCAGTCAGCTGCTGAGCAGAATAGAAGATGAGCAAGTTCAGGGCAACCAATCGCAGAAGAAGACCAAGGAGCTTCAGGTAATTGAAGACGCCTGTTGAACTTTTCAAAATGAAAAGGCAGTAAATGAACTTACTGAAGAAGAAGTAAGCAGGGTGAAAAACATAACATTTCCATGCAGCTTGCAGTGACAAAGGGCTAAGCAGGAAATGGGACTTGCAGTGTAAGAGGAGGGAGATATAGGATACAGTAGGTAGAGGAAATAAAGGTTATGGTATAAAAAGTGGGATGTAGGATAAAACTGGCAGAGGTAAAGGGACAGTGTAAGAGAGGGGGGTATTGGATACAACTGGCAGTATTGGGACTTACAGTATAAGAGGGGAGATATAGGATACAAATGGCAGTAATAGGACTTACAGTATAGTAGAATAGGGAGAATAAGGGATACAATATGCAGTAATAGGACTTACAGAATAGGAGGGGGATTATAGGATACAACTGGCACCAATGGGACTAACAGTATAAGGGGGCAGGGGGTGATATAGGATACAACTGGCAGCCATGGAAGTTACAATGTAAGGGGGGGGGCTATAGGATACAGCATACAGTAATAGGGCTTACCGTATAAGAGGGGGGATATATGATACATCTGGCACTAATAGGACTAACAGTCCGGGGGGCCGGGGGAGATATAGGGTACAACTGGCAGCCATGGGAGTTACAGTGTAAGGGGTGGGGGCTATAGGATACAGTAATAGGACTTACAGTATAAGAGGGGGGATATTGGATACATCTGGCATTAATGGGACTAACAGTATGGGGGGGGATATCGGATACAACTGGCAGCCATGGGAGTTACAGTGTAAAGGGGTGGGGTGGGCTATAGGATACAGCAACAGGACTTACAGTATAAGAGGGTGGATATAAGATATAGCAGGCAGAGGTAATGAGAATTACAGTATAAGAGGTAGGATATACATTAGGTTATAACTGGCAGTAATACGACTTACAGTATAAAGGGGGGGGGGGGGGGTTTAAGATACAGCAGGCAGAGATAATGGAATTTGCAGCATAAGATGAAGGATGTAGGATACAACTGGCAGTAATAGAAATTACAGTATAAAAAGAGGGCTATAGGTTGCAAAAGATAGAGGTAATGTAGGTGTAAGCAAAATAATATGAAGGAGGGAGTACCAAAGAGGAGGAGCATATCTAGAGAAGTCTTGGAGCCAGCACAAAACAGCAAGGGAAATTCATTTTAAGGAACTTTGTTACATCAGCTTACATCCTTTGTTACATCAGCTTACATCTATGTTATGTACAAGTCCTACATCTAGTACTAACTGGGAGTTAAATTGACAGGCTCGCATTGAGGAACTGGAAGAGGAGATAGAATCAGAAAGGGCCACACGCGCCAAAGCAGAGAAACAGAGGGGTGAGCTGGCCAGAGAACTGGAGGAGATCAGCGAGAGGCTGGAGGAGGCCGGAGGTGCCACCTCCACTCAGGTGGAGCTCAACAAGAAGAGGGAGGCGGAGTTCCAGAAGATGCGCCGCGACTTGGAGGAGATATCTCTTCAGCATGAAGCCACAGTGGCCACCCTGCGTAAGAAGCATGCAGACAGCTCTGCTGAATACGGAGAGCAGATAGACAATCTACAGAGAGTGAAGCAGAAGCTTGAGAAGGAGAAGAGCGAGATGAGGATGGAGATTGACGATATCAACAGCAACCTGGAGAACATAACCAAGTCCAAGGTTAGTGAATTACCTCAAGTCTGAAGTCCATGCTTCAGCAAAACTGTTGTGTAGCAGAGGCTTCCATTCCACGCTGGAGGCTTTCATGGCACATGCCTGATAACAGTAGTCCTAACAGTTGCTCTGTTGGATGCTGAGCGTGTAATTGGTGGACAGGCAGTTGCTGTTGGCCTATACTAGAGAATAGAGTTTAATTATCAAAATCTCTGAAAGAGGGACTGTTGCCATTTGCAAGTGCATCGCTTTACCCACTCACTTCCAAGTGCCTTGTGGTAGATTAAGTCTGGGTATACACTTGTTTTTGCGATGCAGTGCAGTTCGATTCACCTGCCGCATGCCACCGCCATGCAAAAAACTACAATCATATGAGCCTGGGCCAGAGTGCACAGGAAGTAAGACCCTGCTGGGCAGGAAGTACGTCACTGGGAATCCCATTGGTCTGCGCATACGCACTGTGATTCACTGCGCTCCATCGTCTACAACATTTGCGTCGCCCATAACCACAGTGCATGCAGGAAGGATGTGCTTTGGGATTAAGGTAGATTGGAAACTTCCGGCGCATTGCGACGCAACGCCGTAAGTGTGAATGACCCCATTCACTTACATTGCCATTGTGTCACCCTGCGATAAAAGATGGTAACACAATGTGCATTTGCAATGCAAGTGTAAAAGGGGCCGAAAGGACCACTATCACAAAAAATGAAAATGGTGAGCAGGTTTTTGGGATACAAGTTGGGGTGGGGGTGGCGGCTTATCCACAGGTGATATAATATTTGCACAGGACGTACATTGAGAGCTTACTGGAGATGACAGCTACCTGCTTCTCCCTGGCAGCTTTGTATGAACTATTAGCGTTCCATGGTCACTGTATTGTCGGGTATCCCTCACTGTCCAATTTTAAGCCGATTTTCTTTTTTTCCTGCCTGTGCTCCATCCACTGAGTCTAAAATTTAACATAATCAGTGTTAGTTTTATGTCACAAATACTCATTTCTGGAATGAAAGGATCCGGGTACACCCGAGTGGGGGCAGGTAATTTATATTCCTTGCCTGTATGGGGTTTGTCTGGGGACACCGCAGGTTGGCCTGATCGTTCCCTCGCCATCCGCCTCCTGAATCCTCTGGTACAGTCTCGGCAGGTCCCTCGGCGTCCATCTGGCTATTCTCCCAGGCCCTGTTTAGAAATGGCTCCCCGGCGGCTCCCGGCGACACTGGGCCTGAGTGTCTGGCTCCTTCTTCCTGAAAGCTGACGTCAGTCGTCACCACGCCGGCCGCCTCGCGTGACAGTACTGCACATGCACGATTAAAACGCGCATGCGCAGTACTGTCACGCCGGCCGCCGTGATGACGACTGACGTCAGCTTTCAGGTAGAAGGAGCCCGACACTCAGGCTCAGTGTCGCCGGGAGCCATTTTTTGACCAAGGCCTGGGAGAAAAGCCAGATGGACGCCGAGGGACCTCCCGACCTATGGTGGGCTGGAGAAAGCCCAAGGTAAGTTCAGATTTTGATTTTAGTTAGAGCTTGGAGTCCCTTTAAGAGACTCCAGTTATCTATGCAAAAAAGCCATTGAGCTCTACCACTTTAAAAGTTACAGAGAGCTCTGAGTGCTCTGAGTTCTGAAGGTTGTTATCTGATCTGTAAGTCAAGGATTTTCTTTTTCTCTGCCAAAGGACAGGTCAATAGTTCACAGCCTGCTCTGTAAAAAAACATTTAGAATCCTGAGTGCTGTGTAAAATGCACATATTAGAGAATGATGCAATGTTAGAAGAAAAACTATACAACTGAAAATGAAAATTTTTAGAATATTTTCTTTGCTACTAATCTTCTAGTAATTATTCATACTACACAACCAATTCATTATATCATATATTTTTTTTCGCTTCAGTGTCTCTTTAAGTGTCTGATTATAAAGCATTTTTATTGAAATTTACAGGCCAACCTGGAGAAGATCTCTCGCACTCTGGAAGACCAGCTCAGCGAGTTCAAGTCCAAGGCGGAGGAGAATCAGAGACATGTGGCTGAATTGACCATGCAGAGGGCACGACTACAGACTGAATCTGGTATGCTCAGTGCTGACCCCTGCTGGCCTGGAGTGCATTTAATTAGATACATTCCTAGCTAGCCTCTGGATGGCTGGCCTCAGGATGGAGTACGTATGACTTGGGCGCAGGATACAGCCTATATATGGCTTATCCTGCTGCTGCACAAGCCCCGGCGGCGTTAATTACTATTCCGACTCCATGTCCACATGGATGGTGAGGTATTATGTAATTCGGCTTCCAGCTATTGGTTGCGGCCGAATTACAGTGTTTTAAAAGTAACTTCAGCTCCGTCTTCTGACAGCACCAAATTTACTCACTGTGCGCCGATATAGCCGTAATTCCTATTACCGTCTAATATGGCAGCAGCTGTGCCCAAATCTCCTGCGCTGAATAAAAGGTGTTCAGCCTCAGGATGACCTACTATGGATGTGCCAGGTTCAAATGAGATTCAATACTGAGCTGCTGGGAAAGCTGCACAAGGGCCAGACTGCTGCTAAAAACAATGCAGCACTTTCTGATGAAAGCTGGGCACACATCTTCAATTACCGTTACCCGCAGGGATCAGGATTCAATTCCTCAGGGCCTGATGCTGTACAGACATGTTTCTAGCCTCCAGGCTAGCACCACGTTCTGTTGCTATGGGGAGAAAGAGGAGGGATGACACCAAGCTTGATGGGTAAGGAATTGGCTAGGGCTTAAACAAGATGATTCAGCAATCCGGATCCGATCTTACCGATGCATCAGAAGCCACTGTACACACACTAGATTCTCGGCAGAGGTGGACCCGAATGGCCGAGAACCATCTACAGTGTGCATGAGGCTTTAGAGTGTAACTGATATGAAAGACATTTCCAGTAACATACTTACCTGGGGCTTCCTTACGCCCCCTTGAGGTCGCTCAGTCCTTAGCCGTCTCCCCGAGTGGCTTCTGTTCCCTGCAATAGTCGCGCTTTGCACGCGTTCCCCCATCGTGCTGTGGCTGGGAGCGTTCTGTGCTTGTGCAGTACTACTGCGCAGGCGGCGCAGAACTGGGGAGTGCATGCGTCCAGGCCGCGCATGTGCAACAAAATGACTCGGCCAGGCTACCAGGCCATACTATGGGGGACAGGAGCTACCAGGGGGGAACGGTGAAGGACTGAGCGGCCTCAAGGGGGCGTAAGGAAGCCCCCAGTAAGCATAGAACCCGAGAATTTAAGGACAACTGTCATGAATAATTGTAAAATTTGAAATACCGGTGCATACATATAAAATGTAAAGTTCTGTCAGATTAAAATGCACTATAAATTACTTATTTTCTTATATCACCATCACTTACAAGTAGGTAGTGAAAATCTTACAGGTTTTGGACCAGTTCATCTCCTCATGGGGGATTCTCAGCCATTTCTTTATTTACAAAAGCACTTTTTGAAGAGCAGTTGCTCCTTAAACTTCCAAAATAGTGTGCAAATGCAAAGGGAAGCTGGCCTGCATGTTTATCGAGATCCTTTCCATTTTTGTAAAAAATAAAGGTATACTGAGAATCCCCAATAAGGGGATGGACTAATCCAAAATCAGATATGTCAGCTTTTTCCTACTGCTGTAAGTGACAGCGACATAGGAAAATAGTTCTATTGAGCATTTTACACTGGGAGAAACGTACATGCATGCATTTACAATTTTATTATTTTTCACAATAGTTATCCACCAGAATTATGGATGTAATTTATTTCAGTTTTTTTCACTACAGGTTCCCTTTAAATCACAAAAAGAATTTTGCTAAACTGATCTCTGTGGCAATTTTGTAAAGTATTAATATTGAGGAGTGTAATTCTTAATACAGGGGAATATGCCCGTCAGCTGGAGGAGAGAGAAGCTCTGGTGTCGCAGCTTTCCAGGTCCAAGCAGGCCTTCACCCAGCAGATCGAGGAGCTGAAGAGGCTGATGGAAGAGGAGGTGAAGGTAAGATATGGCCAGATATCCACTTTCCTCTTACTGGAGCTATTGACTGGTCCTTTGATGGGGTCTTCTCTCTCTCTCAGGCTAAGAACGCTCTGGCCCACGGCCTGCAGTCCTCCCGCCATGACTGTGACCTCCTCAGGGAGCAATACGAGGAGGAGCAGGAGGCCAAGTCAGAGCTACAAAGAGCTTTGTCCAAGGCTAATGCTGAAGTAGCTCAATGGAGGACGAAGTACGAGACAGACGCCATCCAGCGCACAGAAGAGCTGGAGGACGCCAAGTAAGTAGTGTTTCACATTAAAGTTAGTTATTTAGCATTGAAAAGGTTAAAATAAGATGAAAGGATTAAAGGGACTCTGAGCAGTGCAGAAACTATAGAAAGATGCATACCATTTTGAAGCTCTCTTTCTCCTCTTTCCAACAATATATAAACTGCCGCCCTGCGCCTTTTAATTTTCGATATTTTCGCGATCGAAATCGTGGCGGCCGCAAATTCGATCGCGAAAATAGCGAAAACTAAAAGGCGTAGGGCAGCGGTTTATATATCGTTGGAAAGAGGAGAAAGAGAGCTTCAAAATGGTATGCATCTTTCCATAGTTTCTGCACTGCTTGGAGTCCCTTTAAAGTGGAACTATATGTCAGATAGAGAAAAAAGATGGTGTTTTTCAGTGAGGGGTGGGGCTTTGCACCAGAAGTCGGCAGACACAGAGACTCTGGAGTTTCACTTTAAGGTTAGCCATATGTAGGTAGTAATATTCAAAGGATTAAGGTTGGAGTACCTCTGGGGAAGGGGATGAGTAAAAAAAGTGAGGTAAGACATAGGCATGGGTAAGGTTCAGTGTCTTTCACAGGCATTGGTGAAGTTATGATTAGGCTTATACAGGGAGTGCAGAATTATTAGGCAAGTTGTATTTTTGAGGAATAATTTTATTATTGAACAACAACCATGTTCTCAATGAACCCCAAAAACTCATTAATATCAAAGCTGAATATTTTTGAAAGTAGTTTTTAGTTTGTTTTTAGTTTTAGCTATTTTAGGGGGATATTTGTGTTTGTAGGTGACTATTACTGTGCATAATTATTAGGCAACTTAACAAAAAACAAATATATACCCATTTCAATTATTTATTTTTACCAGTGAAACCAATATAACATCTCAACATTCACAAATATACATTTCTGACATTCAAAAACAAAACAAAAACAAATCAGTGACCAATATAGCCACCTTTCTTTGCAAGGACACTCAAAAGCCTGCCATCCAGGGATTCTTTCAGTGTTTTGATCTGTTCACCATCAACATTGCGTGCAGCAGCAACCACAGCCTCCCAGACACTGTTCAGAGAGGTGTACTGTTTTCCCTCCTTGTAAATCTCACATTTTATGATGGACCACAAGTTCTCAATGGGGTTCAAATCTGGTGAACAAGGAGGCCATGTCATTAGTTTTTCTTCTTTTATACCCTTTCTTGCCAGCCACGCTGTGGAGTACTTGGATGCGTGTGATGGAGCATTGTCCTGCATGAAAATCATGTTTTTCTTGAAGGATGCAGACTTCTTCCTGTACCACTGCTTGAAGAAGGTGTCTTCCAGAAACTGGCAGTAGGACTGGGAGTTGAGCTTGACTCCATCCTCAACCCGAAAAAAGGCCCCACAAGCTCATCTTTGATGATACCAGCCCAAACCAGTACTCCACCTCCACCTTGCTGGCGTCTGAGTCGGACTGGAGCTCTCTGCCCTTTACCAATCCATCCATCTGGCCCATCAAGACTCACTCTCATTTCATCAGTCCATAAAACCTTAGAAAAATCAGTCTTGAGATATTTCTTGGCCCAGTCTTGACATTTCAGCTTGTGTGTCTTGTTCATTGGTGGTCATCTTTCAGCCTTTCTTACTTGGCCATGTCTTGCATGTATTGCACACCTTGTGCTTTTGGGCACTCCTGTGATGTTGCAGCTCTGAAATATAGCCAAACTGGTGGCAAGTGGCATCTTGGCAGCTGCACGCTTGACTTTTCTCAGTTCATGGGCAGTTATTTTGCGCCTTGGTTTTTCCACACGCTTCTTGCGACCCTGTTGACTATTTTTAATGAAACGCTTGATTGTTCGATGATCACGCTTCAGAAGCTTTGCAATTTTAAGAGTGCTGCATCCCTCTGCAAGATATCTCACTATTTTTGACTTTTTTGGGCCTGTCAAGTCCTTCTTTTGACCCATTTTGCCAAAGGAAAGGAAGTTGCCTAATAATTATGCACACCTGATATAGGGTGTTGATGTCATTAGACCACACCCCTTCTCATTACAGAGATGCACATCACCTAATATGCTTAATTGGTAGTAGGCTTTCGAGCCTATACAGCTTGGAGTAAGACAACATGCATAAAGAGGATGATGTGGTCAAAATACTAATTTGCCTAATAATTCTGCACTCCCTGTACAGGAGGTTAGTGATGGGTCAAAGGATAAGTTAACAGACATGGTAAGAGAGTTCAAAAAGATTTAGGGGTAACGGGAGTAAACTAAATACATAGTTTGGGAGAAGTTTGTCACCCAAGCTTTAGTCCCTAGATCACTGTGGTGCAGACACTTTCACTGCTAGAAGCCGGTGTGACACTCATCAGCATCTACCTGAAACTTGGCTGATACGATGCTCTAAACATAATAGTTGAGGAAGAAGCTGTGATGTACAGTATGTCTAATCTCTAAACAGCAAGAGATAAATAAGAGTAAGCTTTCGGCTTTTGAGCCTTTGTCAAACTGAATCCTGTATGCTTACACAACAGCTATATGCATGCAACATCAAAGGGGATACATGGATGTTTTAGGAAACATAAATATATGGCATTATGATATGTTAATTGAAACAAAACACAAAACATCCAAACAGGCTTTCGAGAGGTTGTTAGGTGATATCTTACAAACAGATAAGACTCCTTGTTTACTCAGCGCTCACACAACTGAGACTAAATGCCTAGTTCAAGAGTTATACACAAACAATGTCCATCAGCACGCCAGATGAGATGTAACGCACTTTATTGTGCAGTATCCTACATCAGATAAACCGACAATTGTTTTGGGGCCTCGCAGGGTCCCCCTTTATGAAGACATGTGGCACCACACATCTTCATAAAGGGGGACCCTGCGAGACCCATAAACAATTGTCGGTTTTTGTGATGAGGGATACTGCACAATAAAGTGTGTTACATCCAATTTGGTGTGCTGATGGACATTGTTCGCGTATTGCAAGTGGTTTGACATTGCCTATGTCATTTCATCAAGCACCCAGCACTTGATGGAGTGCCTGCTTCACTTTACTCCTTAGTTCAAGAGTTAGCTGGAATCAAAATGGATGCAGTTAGTCTGGGCGGAAAAAGAATGATGACATTAACCTCCCTAGCGGTATGCCCGACACTGTGTTGGTCATATCGCTCTGTGGCCCCAGGAGTCCCCCATAAATAAATAATTGTGCCAAATGGCTGTAAATCCTCCAGCTAGCACTAGTCTAGCTAATAAAAATGTCCGGCACCCCTGGATCCCCCGCGATCCCCCCATTTACACATTACTTCCCCCCTGGATCCAGCGATTGCGCAGCCTCCTGGCACAGCTCTGGTCTCTCTATGGGGAGGATTGGGTTTGCGCATGATGTCGGCAACGTCATGGCATCATCTGCGATCCTCCCCATAGTGAAGACCGGAGCGGTTCGGGGAGGCTGCGCCAATCGCTGGATCCAGGCTGGGTAATGTATAAATGGGGGATCGGAGGGTGCCGGAGACTTCTTCTAGCTAGCCTAGTGCTAGCTAGAGGGTTTTTAGCCATTTAGCACTTTTATTTAAAAATCGGGCAAAAAGTAACAAAACCTCCTGAGCGGCGTAACGCTCAGGAGGTTAAATATCATTATCGACCTCATACCAATCTAAGAAACTGGTATCCTCGTTCAGTATTTCATCTACAGATTTACCAACATATACATTTTATCTCTGCTATCAGTCTCTCATTTTGTGATATAAATCCACACTCTAGGGCAGTAACCCAAAGATCATTTAAGCTGTGTCTATGGAAATGAAAGTGTGTGGGGACTCGGAGTTTAGATTCGTTAATAATGTACCTGTGTCCGTTCTTACGTTTACGCAGAGTTTGTCCAGTTTCTTACATGTACAGTAAGTTCCTTTGGGGCATTTTGCACACATGATCAGATATTCTACCTAACCATACCATGATCAGATTTATCACCCAACTTCCTCTCAATACCCTGTTTGGATGTTATGTTTCAATTAATGTATTATAATGACTTGTATTTATGTTTCCTAAAAAAATCCATGTATTCCCTTTGATGTTGCATGTATACAGCTGTCTTGTAAGCATACAGGATTCAGTCTGATGAAGTCTCAAAAGCTGAAAGCTTACTCTTAATTATCTGTAATTTAGTCGATAAATGGTATCATCCTGATTAAAATCTTCTTGCTTTTACTGATGGCTAACATGATACATTACTCTAAACAGCAGCAATTATGACTGACATTCATTGTGCTATAGGAAAAAGCTGGCCCAGCGCCTCCAAGAGGCTGAGGAGCACATTGAGGCAGTCAATTCAAAGTGCTCATCTCTGGAGAAGACCAAAGGGAGACTGCAGGCAGAGGTGGAGGACCTGATGATTGATGTGGAGAGAGCCAACTCTGTGGCAGCAGCCCTAGACAAGAAACAGAAGAACTTTGACAAGGTAACTACCTAATAACCTTAGAATAAACTGCTCCAGCAGTTCTAATGCATGAAGGATGCCACTGTTCACTTCTGAGAGAGGTCTCCTTCACTGGTGAAGTTATGAACTGGTCATGCAAAGTCTTTGTACAGAGCTGCTAAAATGATGTTTCATCACTATTCTGTAGAAACTGCTGGTCCTTCATGGTTTCCAGTACTGGTTTCTTTACAATATTCCTATTACAGGAAACAGAGTTTATGCATGTAATCCAATATCCAATTTTAGGAGGGGACTAAGCTTTCAAGTATCTCAGCACCAGGGATATTGCAGCATTTATAAGATGTATCAACAGCAAGTTTTTATATGATTTTATAGATACATATTTGTGATGGAAGGGGGACTTTTCCTTCCAAAAGTTAACAGATAACCATGAGATCTTTCCCAAACAATAATAAATGGTTTTCCAGAAAAGTTCTTTTTTGGGGGGCATGTCCACCAGTGATCAAAAGATCCAATATAATGGTGGCATTTGCAACAAAGATCAGACCAAGAAGGAAAAAGCTTATGTAGCTTTTCAGGTGTTCTGTACCAGCTGGTGACAATCTTGTATCCTGTCACCCGGATTGAGATATAAACCAAGCACTTATGAGTCAAGGGGGAAATATTCTCAAAGTCGATCAGATGCACGATTAGAAGTTTCCCAGAGCTGTAGAAACTTTTGTTTCTGGTCAGGCAGTACTGGCTCTAAAGTTTTGAAAAGTAGGGACAAAGTATGGTGAACCGGAGTGTTAATAAATCTACTTTTTAGCATGGCTGTTTCCTGCAAACTGGCACACAGTGAGTTGGAGGCAAACACCACTGCTGTTCATTGTAGCCTTTGATGTTCTCAACTTTCATTAAGGCTAATGCCATTTTATAAGCTACAAGTTGGAGATTAGGCTGACTGTTCCCACAAATATTCATATTAAGGTGGCAAGTTCTTATAATTAGTTTGATTGCCACTTTTATAAATATGAAAATCTTCATAGATAGATACCTAAAAGTTGTTTGGTGATAAATGAAGAACATGAAGTAGGAGCATAAACGGTCCCAAAATATGACTAGAAGGTGTCTTGTGGAAAATTGAGGAAAAAGTAGCTGACACATAAATGATCAGATCTGAAAACGCCTGTATTGTGTTTCAACCTCTTCTAGATTTTGGCGGAGTGGCGGCAGAAGTATGAAGAGTCTCAGGCTGAGCTTGAATCTGCACTGAAGGAATCGAGGTCTCTGAGCACCGAGCTCTTCAAGATGAAGAATTCCTATGAGGAGACCTTAGACCAACTCGAAACCATTAAGAGGGAGAACAAGAACCTACAACGTGAGTGGTGGCTGGGAATGGAGGAGCTGAACTGTAAAGAGCTACATGAAGTAGCAGACTATCCTGACCAATTCTGTACCTGAGCCATAACTCCTCCACTCATTACTCTTAAAGCAAAATATTTTCAGGTAGCACCAAAAGGTAGTCATATAAAGTGACTGACTGACTGCAGCAAACTAATGTCTGGACTGTGAGCTTCTGCACTTTGCCAATGCTCTTTATCCTACTTGTATAGTCTTTATCTACCCTCTTTTTGCCATATTTAACAATTGTATGTTTTATTGCAGAGGAGATCACTGACTTGACGGAACAGGTGGCTGTAAGTGGTAAAACCATCCATGAGCTGGAGAAAGCCAAGAAGCAAGTTGAGATGGAGAAGAGTGAGATGCAGGCCTCTCTTGAAGAAGCTGAGGTATTGTTTCCTAATTAAGGCAGACCTAAATTCAAAAAAAAAACTTTAAAGTGGATCCGAGGTGAACTTTTACTCATTGCATAATTGTGTTCCTTTCCTATTGTTTATAGAGCATTCCTCAAGCCAAATACTTTTTTGTTTTTGTTTTAATACTCTAATTCCCTATAAACTAAATAAACCACGCCCACAGATTTTCAGAGAGCATTGGCAGTAGCAAGGGCTCATGGGAGCTCAGTCAGGGCAGGAGGAGGAGGATGTGTTACTAGCCATTGATTTCAGAGGCAGAGGGGAGGAGGGAGGAGGGGGGATAAAGTTTTTTTCACAGGCTGAGTGCTCAAGATACAGATAAGCCTGCCTCTGTGTAATGTTTACAAACAACATGGCTGCTGTCATTGTATCACAGGAAGAAATAATCATTTTCTATTAAAGCTGTTTTCAGCTAGATTTGCTGTTTAAACTATCTAAACTTTAGATAAGATATATAGACAAGTTACTTGTTATAGTTAGTTTTTCATCTCGGATCTGCTTTAAGTGGCTGGTTTTCAGGTGGTTAATGCAGTATAAAAACTGAATTTATATTGAGTGTTATGTCCAGGCAGTGGAGTATGGTGCAATACTTTCTGCATTTGTATCACATTTATTACAAACAACAGAATGTAGGAACTAGTTGCTATTTCTGGGGACTTCTTTGAAAAACATTTAAGTTGACTTGCAGTTACTGGTCATGGTGACTGAGTCATCCATGTGACATGGCCTTGAAGGTCCAGTTTTAAAAACAAATCCACAGTGGTTCTGTCAATTAATTAGTTGCCTGCATATTTGGAAATTTGAACCTCCACAACTCTAAGGAATCATTCACACCAGAAGTGTATGTACTGTATATAGGCATATTTTAAACATTGTAGCCATATCTTGTTCAAAAAGCCTTCTATGTTTAACTGTCAACTTCTTCCAATGCCTCTTTAATTGACCTTGTGAGGTTTTTCCAGACCATGATCTTTGACATTATATTGGTTCTCACAGTAGGAAAGATGTCTGACATTATAACTTTGTGCAGGCCACTCTGGAGCACGAGGAAGCGAAAATCCTCCGTATCCAGCTGGAGCTCACCCAAGTGAAAGCTGACATCGACAGAAAGATAGCGGAGAAAGATGAAGAGATTGACCAAATGAAGAGGAACTACCAAAGGTCTATGGAAACGCTTCAGACTGCCCTGGATGCCGAAATAAGGAGCAGGAACGAGGCCATCAGAATCAAGAAGAAGATGGAAGGTGACCTGAATGAAATGGAGATACAACTCAGCCACTCCAACCGCATTGCTGCAGAAGCCCAGAAATACTTGCGAAATGTCCAAGGGCAGCTAAAGGTATGGGATTCTTCCATACTAACATGTTTTGGATAAATATGGCCACACTTAACAAGTAGAGCAACACTGATGCTCTTTTGTGTCCACTAACTTCAGTGTGAAGGTGATTGGTTCATTCTTTCTTTAATCAAGCTTGCTGTTTTCAGAAATGACATTAGCCTTATTAAAGCAACAATCAAACTTCTCAGTAGAAGCTCAGCTGCTGAGTGTTAACTGATGTGCCCCCAATTTTGAGCAGATTTTTTCAATTTTTTTCTGCAGAAAAGAACACAAATTCTGGGCAGATTCAGTCAAAATGACAGATTGTACTCAAATCTGATTCGTACTGACAAACTGATTTGAAAACTAGTTTCAGTTTATTACCATAGTTCATATCAGAGCAGATCACTAACAGAAGTTTAGGTGTTTTCATCTTGGGCCTCTTGTACTGGTATTTTGTTTTTGAAATACTTGGTTCCTCCCTGGCCACTAGTTTGGATCAAGCATGCTGTGGAAAATGGTGGTTTGATACTGAAGGCTTTATCTTATTCTTGACTGAGGACAATATAATCAGTTCCCTGTAGTGACACATTCCAGGACATTAGACCCATGCAAGTTAATACATTTTGTAAAAGTCACTATGGCAGCTAGAGTTTCCAGCCTACCATGTGCTCATATACCCAAATGAAACACAGTTTGGGGCCTACAACGCAAATAAGCATAACTGGGTTAGCTTTACCTCTGTAGGACACTCAGATTCACCTTGACGATGCACTCCGAGGACAAGAAGACTTGAAGGAGCAGCTTGCTATAGTTGAACGGAGAAACAACTTGATGCTTTCAGAGATTGAGGAGCTGAGGGCTTCCCTAGAGCAAACCGAACGATCCAGAAAGGTGGCAGAGCAAGAACTTATAGATGCTACAGAGCGTGTCCAGTTGCTGCACTCACAGGTAGGAGCTAAGAACCTGTTGTATATTACCGTAATTGTAACTGCTTAGTATCTAAGAGAATCATTTAAATGGTAAATGCTGGTTTAACTGGTGGATGAATGGTTTCAGTTCACCTATTTTTCCATCCACAGAACACAAGTCTTATTAATACCAAGAAGAAGCTGGAGAGTGACTTGGTTCAGCTTCAAGGAGAAATCGAGGACACCACCAAAGAAGCACGTAACGCAGAGGAGAAAGCCAAGAAGGCCATCACTGATGTAAGTCTTTTGGTTTATCCTGTCCAATAAATGCTTTTAAGGCTCAACATCAAAAAAAGTATCTTGAAAAACAGAGTAATTGTTTTATTACACTAGACTTAAAGGATGGGTCCACTCGAAACTCAAATTTTTACTCCTCCTGCCATTGATAAGATCTTTCCAGGAGACTTCCTATTTCTTTAATACAACTATACAACTACTGCAGGCTTTAGAAAGCTAAATTATGTTACCATTAGTTCTGTAAAATTAACAGGCATGCAAAAAAAAATGGTTAAAAAAAGAACTGTGTTCAATTTAATTATGATGTTGGGGCCATCTGATTTCCAGGCTGCCATGATGGCCGAGGAACTGAAAAAGGAACAAGATACTAGTGCTCACCTGGAGAGGATGAAGAAAAATTTGGACCAGACTGTGAAGGACCTTCAGCTTCGTCTGGAAGAAGCTGAGCAGCTGGCTCTGAAAGGAGGAAGGAAACAGCTCCAGAAACTGGAGGCCAGGGTAAGTATTTCACTTATATCGCCAGTCTACGCCAGTTTCGTGCTGTGTTGACCTACAGCTCAGGTGTGGAACTCCAGGCCTGGAGGGCCAGATCCATGCCAGTGTTTAGGATGGACTGAGTAAGAGAGGAATGTGTTCTACCTGATGGACCACACCTTTCCTGATTCAGACCCATCAATTCATTTATACTGGTAGGTGATCAGAGGCGCCAGCAGAATAAAATTGATATAAAATTGTTAAAAATTGCCGAGAGGGAAAGTGGTGGACTTCCCCTCAATAATTAGACACCAAGGTCTGTCATCAAATCAAACGAATGCATTTATTCAATAGTACCCCAAAATCTGCAACGCGTTTCGTGGGAACAGACCCACTTCTTCAGGCAATAAAACGGGGACAACAAACACAGCAATCAATGTGCAGTAAATTTAGCACCATTGACAGAGGTGCTAAATTCACTGCACATTGATTGCTGTGTTTGCTGCCTGCCTGGTCCCTTAGGAGAGGTGGGGTTTCTATGGACCTAGGGGGTCCCATGCAATCTTTTTTTTTTTTTTACAGGGGATCCTATGCATGGTAATTATGCCCCTGCACACAGGTTTTGCAAAGTAGCTGTAATTTGCACTTCAGTTTGCAATGTAACGTTTGTTTGGAGTTTTATCTATGAACATATTGTTGAAAATGTTTCAAGTGTAACAGAATAAGAGGAGTGTTGGTATCATAATGATTCCCTTCTTCTGGCTGGCCTCAGGTAAGGGAACTGGAGACAGAGCTGGATTTGGAGCAGAAGAGGAATGCTGACGTTATCAAAGGTATCCGGAAGTATGAGAGGCGCGTGAAGGAACTCACGTTTCAGGTATGGAGCTGTAATGCACACATTAGACCACCTTTCCTTGTGACTGCACCTGTTAACCTTTCCATCATTCCCCACAGACTGAAGAAGAGAGGAAGAACAATATGAGACTCCAAGATCTGGTGGACAAACTACAGCTGAAAGTGAAGTCCTATAAGAGGCAGACCGAGGAGGCTGTAAGTCAATAGGAAGGGGCCAAAGTGGAAATTGTATTTTGGAGCATTGATATGAGAATCGCATCATTTTCACTTCTTGGGGAAGAGGAGGGAACGGGAGGGTGATAGGAGGAAACATCACAGCAAGCCCGCCTCTTCCTGTCTGAAAATGTCACTTTATCTGAAAGTACTTTTGTTTAAGGACTGATTACAGAGACCGATTGAACAGGGAGAGGAGCTGACAACACATAGAAGTATGTGGATCCACCATGGACATGCCTCAGTATTTACCTTAGGTACCTCTGCCTTGGGTCAGGTATACTTTAAAGATGAGTAATGCCTCCTGAAGTGAGAAAAGTATATAGCCTGCCATATTTTTATTTCCTTTTAACTACCTGATGACCGCTCCACGCCGACAGCCCCAGGACCGCCTAACGCCAATTGGCGTCAGGTCCTGGAGACGGCTACTGAAGGAGATCGCGCGCAGGGTGTGTGCGCATCTCCTTCTCGGGGGGCGGAGCTCCGCCCCCTCTTCAGTCTCCGAGCGGCTAGTACCGCTCGGGAGACTGTAAGATGGCTTGATCGCCGTCTGTTTACATAGTGCAGTACTGCGATCAGCAGCAGCGCTGCACTGGGGACAGCCGTGTGACACGGCTGTCCCCCTGGGGGACAAGAGAGCGATCGGCTCTCATAGGCAGAAGCCTATGACAGGCGATCGTGTGATTGGCCGGCTGGGGGGAGGGAAAGAGGGAATTTCTAAAAAGAAAAAAAAAGAAAAAAATGTGTAAAAAAAACCAACAAAAAAACACGAAAATATGAACAAAAATATTTATTAAAAAATAAATAAACACAAGGGGGGCGATCATACCCCACCAACAGAGAGCTTTGTTGGTGGGGAGAAAGGGGGGGGGGATCACTCGTGTGCTGTGTTGTGCGGCCCTGCAGCTTGGCCATAAAGCTGCAGTGGCCAATTATGAAGAATACAGCCTGGTCTTTAGAGGGGTTTACCACTGTGGTCCTCAAGTGGCTTAATGTTACCAGTTAACAGGCAGTCCTGCTGATCTCTGGCTGCAGTAGTATCTGAATCACACACCTGAAACAAGCATGTCAAGCATGCATGTCAGATTTAAGTCAGAGCAGCTGCTTCCTTTTAAACAATGTAAATTGCTTGGATGTCCTGCTGATCATCTGCCACTAATTTTTAACCCTTCCCGAATGCCTAACGCCAATAGGCATCGGGAAGGTGGCATCCCCAGGACCGCCGATCGTAGATAAGAGCAGTGGGTGGAGATTAGCAGGGATTGCACGCGCATCACCGCTGAATGACAGAGCAGAGCTCCGACATCAGCCTGCAAGCCTGCAATTGCGGCTAGCAGGCTGTTAGAACATAAAAATGGTTGTACAGTGCTGCGATCTAGTGCAGCCCTGTATGGGGACAGCACTGTCACTGAGCTGTCCCCAGGAGAGGCTCACAAACGATTGTCTCTTATAGGCTGATGCTGATGACGATCATGCTGATTGGCTCTTTGGGGGGGGGGGAGGGAGGTTGGAAATAAAAAAAATTGACAATTTTATTTAAAAAAAAAAATACAGCCTACAGCAGCGATCAGAGCCCACCAACAGAAAGCTCTGTTGGTGGGCAGAAAAAGGGGGGGGGGAGTCATTTGGCTGCTAAGTTGTATGGCATGTGCTGAATCGTAAAAAATAGTATGGTCACTAGGGTGGTGCACGCCTGTGGCCCTGAACTGGTAAATCCAAAGACTCTTAACAAGCATGCAGATCAGGTGCTCTGACTGAAGTCTGACTGGATTAGCCGCATGCCTGTTTCAGGTGTGTTATTCAAACACTACTGCAGCCAAAAGAGATCAGCAAGACTGTCAGGCAACTGGTATTGTTTAAAAGGAAATAAATATGGCAACCTCCATATCACTCTAGTTCAGGTTCACTTTAAGGGAATTGAGGTGAGGCGTAACCTTGTCTTATGTTATGTAATCCTAGAGTTAGGCTTTATAGTGGCCATATAGCACACAATCTTCTAGGATGTTACCACATACATGTAGTATTGGGCTATCTCTCATACTGCATGGACGTGGAAAGATTGGACACAAATGTTTGGTGTATGGCCAGCTTTGAAGTGAACCCGCGTTTAACTGTTTATGGTGGGAGACTCAGTAAATTGTGCTCGCCCTTCCCTCTCTTATCAAGCTTTTCCGACTAATATCACTAACTGTCCCCCACAATCTAATTCCTACCATAGTCATAATATGATGTTCCTACCATCCTCTAAGGCTATTTTATGAGTAGGTTCCACTTACCTTATCGGCATGGTTTGGGGATTTTGGACTCTAGCGCTGCTGGGTGAGAATGTGAGACACTTTGCCAACCTGCTGCCCATTCCAAAGAAAGATATTGGCATATGGCCAGTGCTTTTAAGATCCTATAGTCTACTGATCCCATGAAAGTTCAGGTTTCAAGCAGCAGTCTAAGTGGACTAATGTGCACTTGTAAATCACTAATAATATGCACAGAATAGCTATTCCTAATTATAATAAACATTATTACTATTATTGTAACCAAGTGCCAGGTACTGATGGTGTAAACTACTTTTAATACCTGTTTTAAAGCATCCTGTGAACTCCCTCAAAATCCACTAAATAACCTAGGTTTAACTTTTTAACTTAGCCTATACACACAACCTAGCGACTGTACCTGGAAAATTGAAAGCAAAAGGACCTTACCTGGGGCTTCCTGCAGCCCCCCGTAGCTTGTCTGCTGCCTCACTGTATTTTGGTCCCCTTTGTTGCGCCGCTGTCGGTCCCCTGAGAAGGTCAAGGACTACTGTACATGCATGATCAGGGCTGCTCGCACCCCCTAATCACGCTCCAGTGATCGGGAGTGCTCTGCACATGCGCAGTTCTCTAAGCAGTTCTCTAACATGCACAGTAACTGCATTTGTGCATAATGCTCCTTGCTATGGGAGCACGATCGGGGGTGTGCACAGCCAGAACCGCAGACTCCACAGTGGCAGAACATAGCGGTCTGGACGAACACAGAGCCAGCTAACGGACTACAGGGGGCTGTTGGAAGCCCTGAAAACTATAAATCCTCTTGCTTTCTATGTCTTAAGGTGGCCACACACGATACAATAAAATGATCCGATTTTACAGTAATTCGATAAAAACGATCGTATCGCCCGAAAAAATCGAAAGCTTTTTTTTCATTCGACTGAAAAATCCGACCGGATTTCCCATTTTCTTCGATTTTAATCGATCCGGACTGCCAGATATTTTTCTGCAATCTTTCTAAAGATTGTATGGTGTGTGTTGGGTTGTCAATTTATTAATATACACACCCTAGCAATTTTGTTAGAGTTTCCAATCATTTTTATCATAATTGGGGGAAAAATTGAACATAGGTGTGGGGTACATTGGTCATATTTTTGAAATGTTACAATCAGTCAGAAAAATTGATTGCAATTCTTAAATTGAACAGATATTTAAAAAATTGTATGGTGTGTGGCCACCTTCAGGTTTACTTCAACCTTTCCTGCATAGATGTCTAACCTCATTTGGTATTTGAACTAAACCTAACCTCAAGCCTTTCAGCAATGTCCAACCGTGAAGTATCTTTTGATCTATCACTATTGGAGCATTCCTTATACTGAATATCATCTTTACCCCTTGTGCAGGAAGAGCATTCTAACACCCACATGTCCAAGTGCCGCCGGGTGCAGCATGAGCTGGAGGAAGCGGAAGAGCGTGCGGACATCGCCGAGTCTCAGGTTAACAAGCTGCGGCTGAAGACTCGGGACACCATCACCTCTAAAGTAAGTCTCCTTTGGGGAAAACACTTCTGCTGCCTTTAAATGTGATCATGCAATGTTAAATGATAGTTTTGGATGAAATGACTGAGACTACAATGAATCAACATTGTGTATCAGTCACCAAAATGAAGTGAGGTAGAAGTAACCTGTATAGCTAATGGGAAACTGAATTGGTTGTGCTGATAAAAGGTCTTGTTGTGCCTGAAACGCTGTGAGGTTTGCACTGATTCCCATGAATTCAGTGGGATAACCCAGCAAGCTCCAAGCCCAGGACCAATGCTTCCATAGGGTCAAACCGGGCTCTTGTTCTGTGCCCCAAGATAATTAAGAGCTCCACAAGTCAGGAACCGTAGTGGCCATAAGTTTACCGTCAGTAGATTATGAAAATGTATTGGGGCCCCACATTCATTTTTGCCCAGGGCCCCATTTTATCTAAAACCATCCCTGCCTAAGCAGGGAGGATTAACCAACCTCTTAAAGTCAGGACTAAAGTGATTTTGCTGCCCAATTGACCATCTAATTCTATAAATGTATCAATCGACGGTTCAACAGATTTCTGGCCGAAATCAGTCAAATTCATTGCTGGAAAAAAATCTCAGTTCTGAATGCAATATCACAACAACCAGCGCACGCGACATACCTCTGGCCGTTGTCCCCACCCAAGTGTTAAATGTAGCCCCCCATCCCGAATGTGCTTTGAAAATTCTCAGCTGTCCACTGGCACGACTCCTGGCCACTCCTCTGCTGTCTCCCCTGTGTCAGCCATTACCCTACATGGCACAGCCGCATGTCACAGACGAACCACGTGGTATGTGCGCCTTGTGGTATAACACTGGGGTAACAGCAGACATGTAGGTGACAATGGGGGGTTGGGGGGGTTGAGGGATTTAAGAATTGGGTGGGGGAGGAGGCAATGTCATGCTGGATTCTATTGGGAATCGGTCTGTGGTGTATGACTATTTCTGGTCTTATTCAGTGAGAGGGAGTTCTCTAGATGTATAGGCACCTTTAGTGTTGCTGAAAGCATCAGATCATTACTGTATGTGGGCTGAAGTATCAGGGTCTATCTAGTGTTCACCAGCTATATCTGTGGGAGGATAGTATCCCCTTGTAGTGACACCTTCCAGGCACTAGAGGGACTGTGGCCATTTGAATCCTGTCAGTTTGTGTGAGTTGAAGCGGTTATTGTCAGGAAGACGAGGCTTGATTATATGTTGGATATCACAGAGGGGACAGAGTAACATAAAACGGTTTGGTAGAATTGAAGAACTGATTTGAGGAATAGGCTACAGATTAGTCTGCAACATATATGTGTCGCCAATACCACACAGGTGGTCACACATGGAATCTGCGGACAGCACCCCAATGGGCCATCCTTAATTAGTACATTAATAGTTATGCTGATTTAGGGTGCCCATTTAGTTGATAAATCTCAGGCGTGTTCTAGCAAACCCTGTAAACCTTATCGCTCTATACCTGCTCGTACCTGTTTCATCCCATCCCTTCCGTTGTGTAACCAGAAGCTTTTTATAGTATTTCCATGAAGAGCAGTGTGCTTGGTATGTTTCACTGTAGCTCTCTCCAACACGTTATGCCCTGGGCACTAGCTTGCCTATTCCTAAAGAAATAACTAATTGTGGCCATACATCAATCGACTTGACGATACAATTTGGTAATAATTATCGGATTGAATGAAAATCGCTGCCGCCAAGAGCATGCCTATTTGAAGATGTTGCCAGTTTTGAGCTGAATTGGACGCATGTATCCATCAAAAATGCTGCAAGATGTTGGGCCGTTGTGGTCGATCGGGTGTGTGGTGGTAAAGGCGAACTATATTGGGAAGAACACGATGAAACCCCTGGCACTGTCCCTCCTAATGTAAGGGGGCTCCAGCCATATACATGTGCCCCCACGTGGTTGCCGGAGCACATGTAGCCACCTTTACTTCCACCACAAATTTCAAGTGATAATCAAAGAAAGGGCAATTGTGGAAGTCATCCATTACTGATTGAGGTTTGATTAAGACTGAATTATATCACAGATTCATTGATAATCTATTTACACTTATAAGTGATCTCTTACTGTTATGCAAGAGCTGCTCCAACACTATGGAACTCCCTACCTCCCCCCATCAGGGTTTCCCCCTCCATCATCTTCAAGAAGGCCCTCAAAATGCACCTTTTCACTCTGGCCTACCCTCCCCCCCCCCCCCCCCTTTCACTAGTGCTCTGAACCCGCAGCTGAACTCTGGTCCCCTACCTTTCATGTCCCTACCTCTCCCTCTAGATTGTAAGCCTTCAGGGAGGGTCCTTCTCCTTGTGTCTCTTACCTGTTTGAGCACCTCCATTACCGTACACCCATCCTATGGATCTGTGTGAACTCTTGAGTGAGCTCGACTTGTCTAATCTCCATGCTCCCATCCAGTGACTAAGCATTACCTTGTACTCATACTGTGCTGTGTGATCTGGTTTTTCTTGTATTCCTGTATTGTCATATTGCTGTATGTCACCCCTAAATATGGTCTGCAACCTAAACTAATGTCCAGCGCCGCGTAATATGTTGGCGCTTTATATATACAATAAATAAATAAAATAATTGTATGACACTGATAATGCTTTTTGTTTTGTCTTTCAGGTCACTTTGACCAGCCAGGAATAGTCCAGCCGCTGTACAGAACACGGTAATGAGATACACATAATGTGTATTCTCCTTGTAAGGTGTCGTCCTCCTCTGGACCAGCATATAGTACAGGCTTAGTGGGCGAGGTCTACATCCTGCTACTCCCAGCATGCTTAGCTGTAGCTGTAACTTCTGTTCCAGCCCACATTGCATGCCGAGATTGGTAAATGAGGCTTCTCAAGGGATATGCAATGGCTACAGGGGACCATCGTAGAGAGAACTAATGGATAAAGGGGGATTTATTAGCTTATTACTGAAGTAATATTGAGGAAATAGTAGCTACTTTTGATTATTTTGTGAGGTTTAAAGCATAGGTGTATCTATAAGATGTAAATGCTGAGTAGACCAGTTCTATATATTGTGCCCAATCATAGTCCTCAACAAACAGCTATGTCTGCTGCTCATTGACTGGTGCTGGTAACTATCCTCTAAATGCCGGGCTAAAAGGGTTGAGACATATTTTTAAAGAGGGATTATTCTCAAAATTACAGTAAAGTTTTAAAACATTAAACACAGTAAAAAAACCAACGAATATTGAACAGTATAATGCCTGGTACACACAACGCAATTTCTTGTCAGATAGGCAGGTTAAATCGATTGTTTCTGACTATTCCGATCTGATTTCTGATTGATTGATTTTCTGATCACTTTTATAAAAAATAATGGTTTTGACTCATCTATCGGACGGGAAGTAGCGTGGTGTGTACCAGGCATAAGACTCCGCTGATGTCATTTGAATGAATATTTATACCTCCCTTACTACACTTACTAAGTGATATCATAACTAACTGATATAATTTCCTGCTGCAGGACAAATGATCAGATAGAAGTAATTAGAGAGCAAATAAAGAAGACAAAGGGCTTCTGCCCTGGAAAGTTTGAGTGTTAACCCTTTCCGTATCTTGGAAATCACTCAAATGGTTGTAGCAGTTAATTTTATTCTGTGTTTAATGCTTTAGATCATAGATGAAACTTGAGTGCAGTTAAAGTCAATGGGAACCACTTGAAAAAAACAAAAGGCAGATACTTACCTAAGGAGAGGGAATGTTCGGGGTCCTAATAAGGCTTCTCTCTCCTCTCCCATTGCCCGTTCCAGCGCTGGCTCTCCCTTAGCAGCATTCGACCAATTTGGCCAAATGTTGCTATCTCTGCCACTGAGAGGAAGACTTTGAATGTCTTCGGGAGCCCAAGTCCTCCTGAAGACGGGCAGCTCCATACTGCGCAAGCGCGAGCACCCTCTGCGCAGTATGGAGCCGCCTATCTGCAGGAGGACTCGGACTCCCGAAGACTTCCGAAGTCCCCCGCAGCAGGGGATTTGAACGGAGGAGCTGCTGCCTGAACCAGAGCACCAGGAGATGAGCGGGAAGGCGCTACAGGACCCAGAGCCTTCTCTCACCTTAGGTAAGTATCTGCCTTTTTTTTTTTAAGCGGTTCCCATTGGCTTTAAAGCACCTTGTAATCCATTTGCTCTGTCGTCCTCCTCCAGCTCCCTTCTGTTTTCCCGCAGTGTGGCCTAGTAAATTCCCCAACAGGCCCAGTCATGCTCCACTGCCCATGCACAGTCCTGGCCGCACACACTCCCTGATTGCACTCCCATGGCCGGTAGCGCACTGCACATGCACAGCTCGGTAAGAATGTATCTGCACTTGTGCAGAATGCTCCCGGCCAGGATCCCGAGATCGGGGATTGCGCATGGTTGGGACCATGCATGCGCAGTGAAGTGTGACTAGGCTGGATTACTGGCTCCACTACGGGAGGACGGAGGGGATCGGGAGGACGGCAATTGAGCAGACAGAATGCAGGGGGCTGGAGGAAGCCCCAGATACATATAAATCCTTATACTTCATTTATCTCAGGTACACTTTAAATACAGAGAAATTACATGATTTTTAGAGTCTAGCAAGTGATTTTCCAGGATTGTTTTTGCAAGTTAATGAAATTATTTGAGCCCTTTTATGAAATACTCAGGAGATAATTGCTCTAGTGGGGAAGTGCCTTACATTTACTGTATGAACATTTTAAAACTGAAGAAGGGGGCGGAGGGATTCAGTGTCATACAGCTGTAGCATTGCTGGTGAAGCAATGTCCCTTCCCCTTCACTGGAGCTAAGCTGTCCCCTCTCAGCGGCGTAGGAATAGGGGATGCAGAGGTTGCAGCTAAGCTGGGGCCCTAGACCTGAGGGGCCCAATAGAAGCCCTCCTTTGGCTGCTGTATTAGCTTTTCATTAGTGCTATGCTGGTACTGATACCCTCTATGTCTGCTGTGAATAGTGGTAATCATTAACAAGCTTTCCCCCTCTTTTGCCTCTCTGTGTCCCTGCCATTGTCCTCGGCAGGTTTTGGTGCTCCGTATCAATTGTTATATATAGATTACTTTAGGGGGTGCCGAATGTACTGCCCAATCTTGCACTGGGGCCCATAACTCCTTACCTACGCCACAGGCTGTACCAGGGCACACAGAAGAGACAGCCATGCTCCAGTCTGGAGACAGGGCTGAAGATGAAGACACACCACTTTTTCAGTCTTTAGGAAAACCATAATCTCCGCCTTTTATTTGTTTGATTCCATCTTGGACGTCACCTTCAAGCCGTGTTTGCCTGTAAAAAATATATACTATTTCCTAATGGAAATAAATGTGAAATGCACACCTATCATTCTTCTCTTGCCTCTTCTGTCTCTGCTGTGTGTGTGTTCTGCTATGTGTGTGTGTGCGTGTGTTCTGCTGTGTGTGTGTGTGTGCGTGTGTTCTGCTGTGTGTGTGTGTGCGTGTGTTCTGCTGTGTGTGTGTGCGTGTGTTCTGCTGTGTGCGTGTGTTCTGCTGTGTGTGTGTGTGTGTGTGTGTGTGCGTGTGTTCTGCTGTGTGTGTGTGTGTGTGTGTGTGTGTGTGTGTGTGTGTGTGTGGTGCGTGCGTGCGTGTGTGTGTGTGTGCGTGTGCGTGTGTGTGTTCTGCTGTGTGTTCTGCTGTGTGTGTGTGTGTGTGTGTGTGTGTGTGTGTGTGTGTGTGTGTGTGTGTGTGTGTGTGCGCGCGTGAGTTCTGCTGTGTGTGTGTGTGTTCTGCTGTGTGTGTGTGTGTGTTCTGCTGTGTGTGTATGTTCTGCTGTGTGTGTGTGCGTGTGTTCTGCTGTGTGTGTGTGTTCTGCTGTGTGTGTGTGTTTGTGTGTGCGTGTTCTGCTGTGTGTGTGTTCTGCTGTGTGTGTGTATGTTCTGCTGTGTGTGTGTGTTCTGCTGTGTGTGTGTGTCCTGCTGTGTGTGTGTGCGTGTGTTCTGCTGTGTGTGTGTGTGTTCTGCTGTGTGTGTGTGCATGTGTTCTGCTGTGTGTGTGTGCGTGTGTTCTGCTGTGTGTGTGTGTGTGTGTGTGTGTGTGTGTGTGTGTGTGTGTGTGTGTGTGTGTGCGTGCGTGTGTATGTGTTCTGCTGTGTGCGTGTGTTCTGCTGTGTGTGTGTGCTGTGTGTGCGAGTGTCTGGGTTGGTGAGGTCTTCATTTTCTGCTTTCTTCCCATTGCTTAAAGGGATACTGTAGGGGGGTCGGGAGAAAATGAGTTGAAGTTACCTGAGGCTTCTAATGGTCCCCCGCAGACATCCTGTGCTCGCGCAGCCACTCACCGATGCTCCGGCCCCGCCTCCGGTTCACTTCTGGAATTTCAGACTTTAAAGAGACTCCGTAACAAAAATTGCATCCTGTTTTTTATCATCCTACAAGCTCCAAAAGCTATTCTAATGTGTTCTGGCTTACTGCAGCACTTTATACTATCACTGTCTCTGTAATAAATCAATGTATCTTTCCCCTGTCAGACTTGTCAGCCTGTGTCTGGAAGGCTGCCAAGTTCTTCAGTGTTGTGGTTTTGCTATGAACTCCCCCTTCCAGGCCCCTCTATGCACACTGCCTGTGTGTTATTTAGATTAGAGCAGCTTCTCTCTTCTCTCTTATCTTTTACAAGCTGGATAAATCGTCCTCTGAGCTGGCTGGGCTTTCACATACTGAAGAATTACAGACAAGGGCAAAGCTGTTTGCAGGAAGAAACGAGCAGCCTGAAAATTCAGTGCATGGGGGAAAGAAACACACAAATGATCTCTTGAGATTCAAAAGGAAGGCTTTATACAGCCTGCTTGTGTATGGATGTATTTTCTATGTGTGGACATGCTGTACATCAACCTACTTCCTGTTTTGGTGGCCATTTTGTTTGTTTACAAACAAACTTTTTAAAACTGTTTTTAACCACTTTTAATGCGGCGAGGAGCGGCGAAATTGTGACAGAGGGTAATAGGAGATATCCCCTAACGCACTGGTATGTTTACTTTTGAGCGATTTTAACAATACAGATTCTCTTTAAAGTCTGAAAACCACTGCGCCTGCGTTGCCGTGTCCTCGCTTCCCCTGATGTCACCAGGAGCGCACGGCGCAGGCACAGACTATACTGGGCCTGCGCAGTACGCTCCTGATGCCATCAGCGGGAGTGATGACACGGCAACGCAGGCGCAGTGGTTTTCAGACTTTAAAGTCTGAAATTCCAGAAGTGAACCAGAGGCAGGGCCGGAGCATCAGTGAGTGGCTGCGCTGGCACAGGATGTCTGCGGGGGACCATTAGAAGCCTCGGGTAAGTTCAACTAATTTTCCCCTGACCCCCCTACAGTATCCCTTTAATAATACCCTAGCGATTTTCCCATCAGATATAAGAACTAGTATTTCTCATGTACTTGCTTTTGTTCTATTCGATATGGTTTAGGATTGGTGGTTTTATATCCCCTCATAAGGTATGAGTAGTGCTTTCAGCCAGTCCTATAATTGTTGCTGCTGCAGGTCTCACAATGCAGCCCCTTCTCCCTATTACAGCTTATACTGCTCTGTGTGGCATTCACAAACATGGAGGAGCCTGGGTAACACGTTAGAAACGGAGCGTTCAATAGGTTCAGAAAATACTGCCGCTAGTTTACTATCACTATAGATCCAGAGCCTTTACTACACACACTGCTAAGCAAGGTGCCTGCAGCATGAAATGTGGCCAAAACTAATAAAGCAGGCACCTTGTATTTTTCATCAGGGTGACATTTTGAGACATGTTTAGTTGGATTTCACACACTAACATTTTAAAACATTGATTTTGTTGCTGTCTGTGTCTCGAATGATCTATTTTTGCTTATTTCCTGTTTAAGGAACCCCTATAAACCTTTATCTTGTTAACCTTTATCTTGTTAATATAAACCAAACAGGAAATAAGGACCAGCAATTACAACTATATGGGGGTACCAACTCTTTCCTACTGTGCTTTGCTAGTGGAGATGTGTTGCTGTTTTCTTCTGTCTCTGCTCCTATTGGAAATTCACACAATTCCTCTCAAAATAATAAGGGAGGTCATTTTTACCATAAGACAATACTACAAACCATAACAAAGTTCAAGCCCCTTAAAACATACCTGAAGCGAAAAAACATGTACGATATAATGAATTGTATGTGTAGTATGGATAACAAATAGAACATTAGCAGCAAAAAAAAGAGTCTCTTATTTGTATTTTCAATTTATAAAGCTTGTTTTTTTTTATAACATTGCATCATTCTGTCACATTTACAGTTTTAGAAATCACACTCTTTTTACAGCTATAAAACAAAGCAGAAATAACGACCCTTTGAACTTTCCTTCAGTAAAACTTTATCTCAAACTGTCTCTCATTTTTCTTGGCCATTTAAGTGCTACAGAAAACAGGACTGCGTTCGACCCACTGGGTTGAATAACTCAGAGAAGCTTCCTATACTGGTTTGCTTTAATACACTACCCATAAGTGCAATATTGCTTTTGCTGATGGTTTAGGAAATTCTGGTTGCCATGGAAATGTGCTTATTCGCTGGTATTAATACTTTTTTTCTCTGGAAGCAGCATGCAGAACTGGGGCATGGGACCGTTTCCACTGCACACTGCCGCTATATAGCCGCATCGCACCGCGGCCAAAATGAAACCAATGCGCGGCAATGGAAGTATTTCCGTTATGTGCTGGTTATGTGGAGCGATCTGAAGCTGGCCACTAACGGTCCCAATTTCTAGCGAAAAATCGTTCGAGCGATCAGAAATTCTGATCGGACGAAAAATCGTTCACTACACCATCAACTAACCAATCTTTGCTTCCTATCTATCACGACCACCAAGAAAATCCAAATTTTCGTTCGACGAAAATTCATTCGGGCGACATTTTTTTCACTCGTTCGTAATCGATTGTGTCCACCAATGGAGATTATTTACAACCAATCCGATCAGAATTTCTGATCGCTCGAACGATTTTTCGCTAGAAATTGGACCGTTAGTGGCCAGCTTTAAGGTGGCCACTAATGATCCAATCTTTTTCATCCAATCTTACCATTTCTATGTAATATAAGGTAACTGCCTGAAGTATCCATTTAGTATATTCACTCAATTTACCCTTATACTACATAGATTTGGTAAGATTGGATGAAAAAGATTGGATCATTAGTGGCCACCATTAGAATGTGCAGCATGCTGCAGATTCTGGCACAGGCGCATCTGCCCAAATCCATGTCCCGTCTCCTCCATTCACTTCTGCATCAGGAGATGCATAAGTGACAGGAATGAGAGCGGAAGTGATGCAATGCGGCTAGGTAGCCACGCTCGCATCACTGTGCAAATGGAAAAGGAACCTTAGACTTTCTTCTCAACTGCATGTTTCTTCCTTATTTTTAGTAAATCCACACGGAGCAGGCACCAGCGATGAAAGTAATCGTCTCTTTATTGATCACATCAGTTTTAAAAGCAGCAGTATAACGACGACAGACCGCTGTTTCGAGCCACCATGCTCTTTATCAAGTTGCCAAGACTGCAGTCTTGGTAACTTGATAAAGAGCATGGTGGCTCGAAACAGCGGTCTGTCACTGTCGTTGTTATACTGCCGCTTTTAAAACTGATGTGATCAATAAAGAGACAATTACTTTCATCGCTGGTGCCTGCTCCGTGTGGATTTACTGAATTAACGGCTCCAGTGGTGTGGAATGCTATAAGCTTGGGCACACGTTTCTCCCTATTTTTGATGGGTGCTGATCCAAACTTTTCTTGTGTTTTCCTGATTTTTAGAAAATATTACACCCAAAGGATCAACATTCCACTTAGTTATCCCTGGTGTATTTTCTGAAGGGTGTCTGTAACGGCAGCCTCCATATTACTGTCCACATTCAGTACCTCTGTTATCCTTTCTCTGGGATGAGACTTGGATTGCAGTGCTCAGTTCTAGCCACAGGAGGGAGTAACAGAGCCGTGTGTGGATTTCTCATCTTACAAGCAGTGCACATGAGGAGTATATGGAGATTCATTATCCAGCACTGTGTTGTGTCATCGCCAGTGATCTGTACTGGCAGAGGTGTTATTATAGACGACCCCCACGCTTTTCAGAGGGAATAACAAGATCCTCCCTTGCATTGCTGAGATCTGTAGTCTCACCTAAGCGGTAGAACTGTACTTGTCTGGTATGGCGTGACATCCTATTGTGTGGCTAGTTCAGTCAGGGTGGCAGAAGGGTAATTTAACCCTTTACAGTCACCCATTGAGGATTGAGGTTTCGGGTGGTATGATCTCTGCATTCCTAAATCCCCAGCTCTACACACCCACCATACCAGTACCTACAACTGCTGTTTTTTCCCCCTATGTAGCAGGAACTCTGGCAGTGAGATATCTGTGCTTCTGAGGTCCCAGCTCTAAACACCTAAACCTCCTATTACCAGCCCCCCCCCCCCCCCCCCCCCATTACCAGTGGCCCTTATTATTTATTTGTTAGCAGACTTAGACATTTCTATATGACAGGCTGAAGAACGCTGAGGAGTAAAAGTGCTTTACATACTCACAGATAAGCAAGCTGAGTAAGATGGGCCTTTAAACCCTGTGCTATATAAGGCAGAACTAAAGGGTTACCCGGGGGCACCTAAAGTCCCCTATACACATTTCTAGCCTTCCTCTGAAGCTGCCTGTTGGACACAGAACTACACTTTTCATGATCACTACATGTTTTTGTTAGCTGCTGACATCTCTGACTCCGATTGGCTGTTGTCAGTATGATCCCTACATGTCTCTTTTAGCTGCTGACATCTCTGACTCTGATTGGCTGTTGTCAGTATGATCCCTACATGTCTCTGTTAACTGCTGACATCTCTCACTCTGATTGGCTGCTGTCAGTATGATCCCTACATGTCTCTGTTAGCTGCTGACATCTCTGACTCCGATTGGCTGCTGTCAGTATGATCCCTACATGTCTCTGTTAGCTGCTGACATCTCTCACTCTGATTGGCTGCTGTCAGTATGATCCCTACATGTCTCTGTAAGCTGCTGACATCTCTCGCTCTGATTGGCTGTTGTCAGTATGATCCCTACATGTCTCTGTAAGCTGCTGACATCTCTGTCTCTGATTGGCTGTTGTCAGTATGATCCCTACATGTCTCTGTTAGCTGCTGACATCTCTGACTCCGATTGGCTGTTGATGATCCTTACATGTCTCTTTTAGTTGCTGACATCTCTGACTCTGGCTGCTGTCAGTATGATCCCTACATGTCTCTGTTAGCTGCTGACATCTCTGACTCTGGCTGCTGTCAGTATGATCCCTACATGTCTCTGTTAGCTGCTGACATCTCTCACTCTGATTGGCTGTTGTCAGTATGATCCCTACATGTCTCTTTTAGCTGCTGACGTCTCTCACTCTGATTGGCTGTTGTCAGTATGATCCCTACATGTCTCTGTAAGCTGCTGACATCTCTGTCTCTGATTGGCTGCTGTCAGTATGATCCCTACATGTCTCTGTTAGCTGCTGACATCTCTGACTCTGATTGGCTGTTGTCAGTATGATCCCTACATGTCTCTTTTAGCTGCTGACATCTCTGACTCTGATTGGCTGCTGTCAGTATGATCCCTACATGTCTCTGTTAGCTGCTGACATCTCTGACTCTGATTGGCTGTTGTCAGTATGATCCCTACATGTCTCTTTTAGCTGCTGACATCTCTGACTCCGATTGGCTGTTGTCAGTATGATCCCTACATGTCTCTGTTAGCTGCTGACATCTCTGACTCTGATTGGCTGTTGCCAGTATGATCCCTACATGTCTCTTTTAGCTGCTGACATCTCTGACTTTGATTGGCTGCTGTCAGTATGATCCCTACATGTCTCTGTTAGCTGCTGACATCTCTGACTCTGATTTGCTGTTGTCAGTATGATCCCTACATGTGTCTGTTCACTTCTGACAACACTTCTTAGTAATCTTCTGTTGAGGTGCAGATGCAACAGCAAAGTGATACATCTGCACCACATTGGGGCCCCAAACTGTCACTCTAGGGATCGGTACAGGCAGCAGTCATTGAAGGTGTATAAACATCTTAAAGCAAATCTGTGAGAAAGAAAATTACAAGAGATAGATACCTCAGTAGTGGACAGCCTCTGCATGATCTGGATGCTTCCCCAGCATCTTTCACTTCACTACTGCTTGCAGGGATCCTCTTCTTCTTCACGGCTACTGTTCTTTCCTGGGACTAACCGATCAGCGCTAGGAATCTCTGAACATATTCGACAATAGCTTGTTGACCATGTTCATGCGGCCGTACTCCGTCCATGTACGGGCATGGCCGCACTGCGCAGATGCAAGGAAGGCCTGCACAGTAACACAGAGCCGCTTGTGCACAAAGGAAAGAGCTGGGCGCTTGTGCAGTGCAGCCATGCACGTAAATGGCCCAGAGAATGACCACAGGAACATATTCTAGAATTTCTTGCCGAATATGTTCAGAGATTGCCAGTGTTGGATCGGTGGGGTCAAGGAGGATGGGGAAGCCTCTGGACTGTTTTTTTTTTTTTAACAGATACTCTTTAAGGCCAAGAACAGGTGACACAAGGTGTTAATAGGCGAGGTAGGGGTTAAAGAGAAACTGAGACGAAGGATGTAAAATAATTGATAATTACCTGGGGCTTCCTCCAGCCCCATGCCCACTGTTGCCTCCTTCGCAGTCCTCCCGGGTGGCTCAGTTCGCTAATCTTCTTTCATTTGCGTCAGTCGGGCTCTTGCTCCTGTTGCGTTCACGTCGCTGGGAGCACCCTGCACCTGCTCAGTTAGTAGTATGCTGGACGCTCGCGGCGACACACACGTGTTGGGCACTTGTGTTTCTGGGCCGCGCATGCACAGAAGAACCTGACTGACACGACTGAAAGAAGATTACTGGGGTTGATAGTGGGCGAACGGAGCCTCCCAGGAGGACAGCGAGGGAGGCAATGGAGGTCATTGGGCTGGAGGAAGCTCTCACTTATCTTACATCCTTCGTTTCTGGTTACCTTTAACACTTGACTGCAAAAAAACCCAAAAACTGAGAAACTATTTGCCATTTTTTATAACTTTTTAAAACTTTTTTTCCCTAACTTCTGAATGAGTCATGTGATTGTGGGGGTGCGTATGGTGGGTACAACTTTTTTTTGTTATTATCTTACTGGTGGGGGGTTTCAATGCAAGTTGTAGATTTTACGTTCAAGAACCTACAAGGGTATTTTTCTGGGGGGGCGAAGTATCTACATCCTGGAACGTTACGTATTTAAAGACCGTTTTACCAGAAATTGTCCGATCTGAATACCTCAAGTTTAATTTTAAAGTAGCTTTTTCTGTCCCAAGCGAGGAGGAGGGAGAGACTTGAGTAATGGCTCCGTCCTGCATCTGAGTGTATTCTAAGTAAATGAGACCACCATACACTGCACTGTCTGGTCCTCACCCTGTTTATCCATCCAGAAGGGGCGTCATTATAAAGTGGATCTATTCTGGGTCCCCTTCATATATAGCCATGCGGCTGCATTTAGCGTCCCCCCCTTCTGTCTCTCTCGGAATGCCATGACTCACAAGGAGGAAATATAAGACGCTTTATTAAAAATATATCAGGGATCATCTCTTAAGAATCATGCCAGGGTTCTTGTCCCAGCCTTGGCATGTAACTTAAGTCCCAACAACTGCGCAGGAAAGCCAAGTCTAAAAATAAGAGCTGAGATTTAAGGGGTATGCAGCCGAAAAGGAATCTGCCTCGGCCTCCCTCCTTTACTGACAACAGGGAGGCATGTGGACCTCTGGGCTGTAAAATGCACTTTTCATCCCAAACGTATAACCTCCCATTCAAAGAGCTGGCAGTCTGATAACCATGTAATTTGAGCCCTGATCTTTCTGGCTTTGTATTTTCAGTCCGGAAGTGTCAGCCTAGCTGCCTACAGCTAAATTGTCTGCAAAGGCAGATGATCGACTTGTTTTATTTCCCTTATGGCCCATACTCACGAGGGACTTTTGTCGCCTCAACACACGGCGCGCGCATGTTGCGGCGACAGGTCGCTCGTGAGTATGGGCCGCCGCACGCGCGCGCACCCCGAACTGTCGCCCGCCGCTCATGTCGCCATGCGATTGAAAGTTTCAATCGCATGGCAACAGTCGCCGCCGCACCTCCCCCGCAACTGTCGCTAGTCCGCGTGAGTACGCGGACTAGCGACAGCAACCTCCATAGAGGTGAATGAAGCTTCCGGCGGGGGGAGGAGGAACGTCGGCGACAGCTTCCGTCTCGCCGCTGGTCCCTCTTCCGCGTGTGTACGCGGAGGGACCTGGCGAGAAGCTTTCGCCGGCCTGTCGCTAGCACGCTCACGTGTGCTGGCGACAGGCCACTTCTGCAGCCCGTGAGTACGGGCCATTAGACATAAAATGAATCCTACTTGGTGCCTGGTACCAATAATTGTCTAATCATAGCATAACCTCTCTGGCTGCTATTATTACTGCTCTCTCCCACCAACCGCAGAACCAAGCATCTTCTAATCCTACTCCACTAGAACTTAGTATTATTCTTTCTCCAAACCAAACCTAACCCTTTTTGGTTCCTGCCGCTAAAAGACAAACACTTATATTGCGCTTTTCTCCTGGCGGACTCAAAGCGCCAGAGCTGCAGCCACTAGGACACACTGCATAGGCAGTAGCAGTGTTAGGGAGACTTGCCTAAGGTCTCCTACTGAATAGGTGCTGGCTTACTGAACAGGCAGAGCCGAGAATCGAACCCTGGTCTCCTGTGTCAGAGGCAGAGCCCTTAACCAGTACACTATCCAGCCACTAATATCCTCCCACCTTAGAGTGCCCACTAAGGATACACGCTTGGTTGTACAATCTAACCAAATCTATAGTGGAAGGGGAAACTCAGTGAGTATACTTTGAATGCATACATTAGGTAGTTTCTCATATCCTATATACTAACCGAAGGCTGTAAGTATAATGCAGGGTCACAGCGCTTTGAGTCCCCAGGGAGAAAAGCGCTATATAAATATTATTGTTGTTATTGTAAGTGTGCAAGGATGCTCTAGCCAAGTACCTGCCCACAAGAAACGTTATCCCCACGAACGGCCACCCACAAGCCTGTGCTGTGCCAGCTTTGGTTAGAATTATGCATGGAAGCAGCCGCCCCGCACAAGCCTGCACTAAGGCACCACCCATCACTACACTAAACTACCTCCCACAATTACACACAGAGGGCCTGATTCACAAAGCGGTGCAAAGTGTTTGCACGCCAGTGAAAAGCCCTTTATCACGCCTAAACTTAGTTTAGGTGTGATCTGAAGGAATTCGCGCGAACTCCCGTGCGCAAAGTTTTGCGCACGTAGCGCACCGTGCTTCGCGCGAAGTGCCCATTAAGCCCTATGGGACTTTGCGCGCGGGAGCTTCGCGCGAGTTAGAGCACAAAGCGGTGATAACTTTGCTAGTGCAAAGGTTATCACGCCTAAAGTCTTTTAGGCGTGATAACTGAGTTATCACCGCTTTGTGAATCAGGCCCAGAAGCCCCCACAAGCCTGCAGTTAACAGCCCATCTGCACTAAACCAACGCCCAGAAGCATAGCTCCCAACTGTCCCTCTTTCATCCTCATTTGTCCCTCTTTCAGGACTTTGTCCTACTTTCTATGTAAATATATATATTTAGCTACTGAAAAATGTGTGTGTTTGACTCTAAACTTTATTCCCATCCCTTAAATTGATATATTACTAATTTTAAAATACCAGGATAGAGAGGACCAGTGTTGTTTGAATTCTAAAACAACATATTTTTCTTATGTAATCTTTATGGAATGTGTGACTGGGGGTGTCACGGGGGTGTGTGATCATGGGTGTGGCAGGGGTGTGGCTTAAGTGTCCCTCTTTCTCATCTCAAAAAGTTGGGAGGTATGCAGAAGCCCGCACTGGACCTCCGCCCTCACAAATCCGCTGCCCATAAATACACAGAAGCCCCCCCACAAGCCTGCACTAAGCCACCAACCATCCACACTAAGCCACAGCCCACCTTGGTGGGCCTTGGTGTGCAAGTGTTTAGATTGTAGGCCGCAGTTGTGGTACTTTTGGCCGCAATATTTTGAGGGCGGGGCTTTACTGCTTACATAGAAGTGGTAAAAGTGTACAAACATCACCCACCCCACCTCTGCTAGAGTCAAACACTATTTCTTTTCATCTAAACCCAACAAATCCTTCTCCAATTCCTATTACTATTTTTCCTTCCAGTGAACCTAGCATAAATCTTCTTCAACAGAAGCCTAAAGGTGGCCACTAACAATACAATTTGACGAACGATCGCTTGTGAGCAATTATTCGTATGAATGATCAGAGAGGATCGTTAAGGACCACTAACGGATAAAAATCTCCTAACCAATCCCATCAATTTTACAGGATCAATCCGAAAATCGGATAGATTTCATTAATCTGCACGGATTGGTTAGGAGATTTTCATCCATTAGTGGTCCTAAACGTTCACTTCTGATCGTTCATACAGGTAATCGTTAGTAAACAATCGTTTGCCAAATTTTATTGTTAATGGCCACCTTAAAGTGAACCTGAGACCTCAAATATCATTGTATTTATACTTACCTGGGCCTTCCTCCATCCCATGAAGTGTGTGGGCTCCCTAGCCGCCCTGTTCAACCGCTATATTATCTTCTAATTAGCTCTGGCGCATGCACAGAAACCCGTGATTGGCCAGATTACCGGGGCTGATTGGAAGACAGTGAGGGAGCCCACACACCTCATGGGGCAGAAGGAAGCCTCAGGCAAGTATTAAAAAAAAAAACCCTATTTGTTCATCTCGGGTACCCTCTAAGGCTACATTTACACTTATAAACACATTTTTATGCCTGCATCTCTGACACATTCGTTTGCATCCATTGAAACCACTGGCGTAACAATAGGGGAAGCTTTGGGCTTGCTCATGGTCGTTTTGGGGGGGCAGGGGGTGTAGCAGCATTAGGGGAGAGCTTGGCAGCACGTCGGTGGGGAGGGGGGGACGGTCCCCCCCTCCCTCACCTCGGGCTCTCCCCTCTGCGCTCCCCTCCTGCCTCTATGTAAGCGTCAGCAGCAGCAGCTATAATTACCTCCATCCACCACAGAGGTTGCCGATCTGCACCAGGAAGTAATGTGAAGCCCTTGCAGATCGGTGACCTCCGGTGGTGAATGGAGGTAATTATAGCTGCTGCTTACATAGAGGCAGGAGGGGAGCGCAGAGGGGAGAGCCCGAGGTGAGGGAGGGGGGGACCGTCCCCCCTCCCCACCTACGTGCTACCAAGCTCTCCCCTCATGCTGCGACCCCTCCTGCCCCCCCAAAACGACCATGAGCGGGCCCAAGGGTGGGGCCCGCTCAAATTCTTGCAGTAGGGCCCGGGGACTTCTAGTTACGCCCCTGATTGAAACGTGGCAATATACTATTTGTTTGAGCTTTAATTGTTTAATCCACATAGCACTGATGTTTCAGTGATTGGTGGGGGCTGGAGTGGTACCTTACACTGCCTTTTAGCTGAAAGCTCTGTATTCTTGTGTTTCCAGATCCATTGACCATTCTTATGCATTAGTGGGCACTCTCCTTCTACTGTTAGATTTATCATTGATTTTATATTGTAAGAAAGGTGAGAGAGGGAGTGAATCAAGGTAGGCGAAAACATTTAAAACTCCAAGATGGGTGGGAACAGAAAAGCATATATTTCAAAGAGACCTCACTGCGGGATAGATACCTCAAGAGATATAAGGTGTCAGGGGAAGATTTTGGTCGTGACACCTCTCTCCGGTCATATCACTTTTCGGTGGAATGATCCTTTAAAGTGACCTGATGAGACAGACCTCTGTATGTATAGTGGCATGCAAACAAATACCTATGCTGTGGTCCTTTTCTTCTAAGTCTGCCTGAAAGAGTTAATATTCAGCTACGCAACTGACAGTTTCTCTCCAGTGGGACCCAGTCAGACTATACTGTAGCATCCCTCACTGATAAGGAATTACAGCCATAAAACAGTTTCCTGGCAGAGAACTGGGTTTCTAGGAGCAGGGGATAGACAAGAAAAGGTCAATAGTTCATATTCTGTATTTTAGCTCTCTGAGACACAGGACATACTCTGTCATTGATCTGAGACAAAACAATAAATCAATTTTTAAAAAAGTTTTAAAGCATAACACTTTGGGATATCTTTAGGGATAGGAGGATGTATACAATTGTATGTCCCATCAGTTTATTTTCAATTAAGTTTCATTTTAAGAGCTTCTAGTGAATGCATACAAAAAACACTCACTTGAAGCAAACAAACACTATTTTCTCCTCCTGACATAGAAACATTCTGGACTAAAACAGCTATAGACTAATCTGTCACTAGCGTCTTGGGTCTCTGTACATTCCCTCAGTTAACCTTCCTATTGGCCCCGACATCCGACCTGCGCAGCTGTCCACAGCCTGTCACAGAACGCAGCGCTGTGTTAACGTTTCTATCAACACCTCATCCTTCATCTATGTCTCTGTGTACATGTATGTACAGTATGTATGGAAGTATGCTTGTTTTGCTGGGGTCAGTGGCCACCCCGCTTGATTTTTATGGGTGTTTCTGTCAACCTTAAAATAATTTACCTCCTCCTGTTACTGAATATACTGTATATCTTCGGATGTGTGTGTATGTGCAGGCATCACTCGAAAACGCCTTGACCGATTTCAACTAAATTTGGTATACAGATCCTTTACTACCTGGGTAGAGATGTTCTGTAGGTCTCATGCCCCCATCCCTCCCTCCCCCCACACACCTGGGTCGAACCACAAACAGCCAATCAGATTTCACTCATTCACATCAATGAGAACATTTAAAAGGCTGCTATTCTCACAGTAATAAAGCCAGAGTCACCAAACTTGGCACAGATGCATACTTGGTGACTGAGGTTATAAATTCAGGGAAAGTGGGCAGAGCATAAAACAGCCAATCAGATTTCAGTTATTCATTTTAATTGGGAAAATGTAAACTGCAGCCATCCGTAGACTGTTAATGGCAGGGTTCTCAAACTTTGCACAGTTGGTCACTGGGTGACTGGCATTACTATGCAGGAAAGTGGGTGGAACCTACAACAGCCAATCAAAATTCACCTATTAATTTTGAAGGGGAATATTTAAATTTCTGCAATTCTTACACTGTTAATGGCAGAGGTGCAAACCTGCTACAGTCAGTCATTGGGTGACTGGGGTTCACATTCAGAAAGGGGGCGGGGCCACAAACAGCCAATCAGATTTGTTTGCTTGATAAACTGCTTCCATTCTCACATTATTCATTCCAAGGACCCCAAAGCTCACAAATTTGGTCATTGGCTGACTGTGTCAAGGTAAAAAACAACCAAATACATACCCCAGCAACGCCGGGTCCTCAGCTAGTGTAAAATAAGTAATTAATCAAGGTGCATTATGCAAAGAAGACAGTCAGCACAGTGGTGTAGTAGGTAGCTCTCTCGTGTTGCAGCGCTGGGTCGCCAGTTCAAAACCCAGCCAGGGCATCTGTACAGAGTTTGTATGTTCTCCCTGTTTCTATGTGGGTTTCCTCCAGGCATTCTGGTTTCCTCTCGCATCCCAAAAACATACAGATAAGTGGCTTTCCCCTTAGAAAAAAAAAACTTTGCCCTAGACTAGTACATGATACATACATAGATATATGACTCAGGTAGGGACAGTTAAGTGACAATACAATATACTCTGTACAGCGCTGTAGAATATTTAATAATACTGTATCCAGGGAGGAGACCTCGGTGCTTCACTAGGCTGGAGGTCCGAGTGAAGCATTACGCCTGGCCCTGGAAACTCCAGATTCCCAAAAGAATTGCGCATCACACTAAGCTGCTGCGCACAAATGCATCCAAGCATGCGTAAGTATGCATGGTCACCCCTCCAGCTGTGCATGCACACCACACCCGACACAATACGTTTTTTTCCACTAGGTAATGCGATCTCATGCAAAACCGTGCTACAACGCATTCCTGCTTCTTTCTATATCCATTACTGTGATTTGTTTGCGATTGCGCCGCAAACTTGTCAGGTATGAGCGCAAATGCACCAAACATCGTGCAGACTGGTGATTGCGATTTGGGGGAAAACATTTGTTTTGCCGATCGCAACAGCACCGTGATTAACATGTAAATCAGTGTGTGCTGTTGCGAGCGACAAAATGGCCATGATCCAATTTTCAAATTGAATTGCGCCTAGTGGTAAAAGTCCAAGCCGCCACCCACACTATGCCACCTCCCACACATAGCTGCTGCCCACAGGTGTGTTTGTGCATACTTAAAGAGGAACTGTCGTGAAAATCTTTAATTTTAAAACACATACAAATAAGGAGAAAAGTAATTTATGGCTCATTTTACTCTGGAATAAATGTACTTCTTATTTGTATGTGTTTTAAATTTTAAGATTTTCGCGATAGTTCCTCTTTAAGTATGCACCTGCATCTCCACTTGCACACACACAACCGCCCCCACTAATCTGCTGCCCAAAATGAGCCGCCGCCCACACTAAGCCGCTGCCCACAGGTCCCATGCATACCTCCAACCTTTGATTAGTATATAAGATAGTGAGCACTGCTAACAGGCAGGGGTATCACTAAAAATCATGCCCCCCTCCCCCCAACCCTATTGTTCCCATCCCTTTTCCTGTGATCTGTTGGTGATCTGACAGCCAGGGGTCTATCTGCCAGTGGTCATAGAACAACTGAAACCACAACAACTCCTGATTTGGAGGATATAACCCATCTATTGGAGGGAGGGTAAGAAAATGGGGTCCCCCGCAGTTCTGGGAAACACTGCGGTTGCTGGTGCCACCCCCTCTATCCTTATGCCCCTCCTAACAGGGAGCTGTTACTGTATTTGTAGTCCCGTGTGCAGGTTCTGTGCTGACTTTTTGTAATATGGCCAGTACAATATGAACGATAAGCAAACCTCCCTGTAGTCTGTTATGACCCCGGTGAGAAATGCACATTTCTGGTAATCAACATTTTATCAATCCCAGTGAATCGGCGAGTGAGCAGAAAGTGAGAGGTTCCTGATGAGAATTGCCATAAATCCCTTCCACGGTTTATTTCCAAAAACTCCATGATTTTTTGCTTGTTTGTTTTACACAACTTTTTTTATGCGCAATCAATTAAAATAATGCCGTATTCAATCAAATGTTATGTTTTCAGAACCACTTATTTCCTTCAATCATCAGAAGAAAACAAGGCTGGACTGGTGGAATTGATGTCTTGGTCTCTGAAATAGTGGTGGAATATGGATCTGACCTTTATAAAGAGGCCTCAGTGGTCCAATTATGGGGACTGGGGTCAGTCTGGTCTGGATGTAAACTAAGATGATAGTAATAACGGGAGAGGTCGGGGTCATTCACATCAGACACATCATTATGGAGCAATTTGCACTTTCCACATTGCTGGAATAGAGCAGCTTCCGGCCTTTGTTGTCAGCTGGGTCAAGAGCTCTCTTGGGAGGCAATTAAGCTGGTTGGTGGGCTGTCAGCGGCTCAGTCAGTTTACATATTTCCTGTAGAGCCATTGTTATGGGGAAGATGCTTTGTTGATAACTCCCTTCTCATCACTCCCATGGTATGAAACATGGCATATTATCTGCGCCAGCTTCCTGCAATTTAGTTTTTGAATTGTGACAGAATAGAGTACAGACTAACCAGCAAGCTCATGGTGAACCAGAACTCATTGGAGTGTGTGAGGGGCTACAATGGTCCTAAAAGCCCCCTCACTAAAATACTAAGGAAAACAAAAGTTTGCTTTCTTAAAACGGAAAGAATTTGCGATAATTCAGGTTGGAGTGAGCTTGAGATGTCTCCCACAATGCACCACTGCTGAATATATGCAATGGAGTATAGCTAATATAACTAGGAGAGAAGCCAACGCATCCTATAGCAGGTCACATCTGAATGACTATCAGCTCATATCTGCAGCACCTCTAATAGGCAAACTACCGAGTTTTCCCTATAATAAGACCTACCCCGAAAATAAGCCCTAGCCCCATACACAAAGCATCTACCCCTCTCCGGAGAGTCAGCCCCTCCCCCCCCGAAAATAAGACCTAGCCCCATACACAAAGCATCTACCCCTCTCCGGAGAGTCAGCCCCTCCCCCCCTGAAAATAAGCCCTAGCCCCATACACAAAGCATCTACCCCTCTCCGGAGAGTCAGCCCCTCCCCCCTGAAAATAAGCCCTAGCCCCATACACAAAGCATCTACCCCTCTCCGGAGAGTCAGCCCCTCCCCCCCTGAAAATAAGCTCTAGCCCCATACACAAAGCATCTACCCCTCTCCGGAGAGTCAGCCCCTCCCCCCCTGAAAATAAGCCCTAGCCCCATACACAAAGCATCTACCCCTCTCCGGAGAGTCAGCCCCTCCCCCCCTGAAAATAAGACCTAGCCCCATACACAAAGCATCTACCCCTCTCCGGAGAGTCAGCCCCTCCCCCCCTGAAAATAAGACCTAGCCCCATACACAAAGCATCTACCCCTCTCCGGAGAGTCAGCCCCTCCCCCCCTGAAAATAAGCCCTAGCGCATATTTCTTCCCCCAAAAGAATATAAGACAGTGTCTTATATTCGGGGAAAGACGGAAAATACATTGCATTTCAAACAGGCGCAATTCATAGGCATTAAAGTGGACCTGAACTTAGAACTTCCTCTCTGCTCTAAAAGATAAGAAACAGCATAATAACCTTTAAAGAAAAACATTTCTTTGTCGCAGCTGATACAAATCCTGCAATAAATCAGCAGTTTGTCTACTTCCTGCTTTAATGGAAGCAGACATATTGTTAACATCCTGTGTTTACAAATGAGCTCTCCGCCGTTGCAGTCAGCTGACACAGCTGAGGGATCAAATTACAACTTGTGATTAGTCACAAATAAGGAGGAATTAGGCAGGCTAATCTCTAAGTACATACAGGGTGCATTTCTCTATGTTTTCCTTCTGTCCTGTGCAAGCTTGAATACAGACTGGGAGCAGCTAGCCTTGTACTTACATTGTATATAGCAGAAACAAAAAGGAAGGGAAGACTGCCCGTCCCGAAAACGGACATGCCTCATCCTGTGGAGGATGTTAGCTTCCATAAACAGTTTGCATGCAAAATATTCAGTACTGGACTCTTCCACCATGGTGAGGCCATTTTCTTGGAAGAGACCCTAACTCCTATTTAAAATTCCCTGGAAACATATGTATGAACCAGGGAGCAGCTGGGCATAAATGTGTAACTTACATTTTTGTAGACAGCAAGGAGAAAAGCCAGTGCATTCTACAACAGGTCACATCTGAATGACTATCAGCTCATATCTGCAGCACCTCTAAGGCCAAATCCACACCTCTAACAGGCTAAATACACACCTTGCTCCCAACCTGTATTCAAGCTTGCATATTCATTTTCGGTTAAATTAGAAATAAGGTCATTAATGCATTTGAATTGCACCTGTTTTGAATGCAATGTGTGTAGTTAGCCTATTAGGCCCCGTTCACACTGCACGCGTTTCCAGCCGCGTTTTGGAAACGCGTGCAGGTGGCCGACACGCACGACATCAGACATTGCATAGAGTGCAATGTCTGATGTTCACACTGCATGCGTTCCGGACCTGTGCGGTCCGGGAACGCATGCTGCACGCATTTTTTGTAAAAACGCATGGCTGTCCCATTCACTTTTCAGTGATGGGATCAGCCACGCAACGCATACGAACGCGGATGGCGTGCGTTCGTACGCGTTGCGGTCCGCATGCGTTGCGGTCTGCGTTCTGCAGTCTGAACGGGGCCTTACATTGAGAGCCCCTCTGAGGGACAGTTAAGTGACAAAACTATGTACTCTATACAGTGCTGGGGAAGATGTCGGTAATACATAAATACTAAATAATAATAAAGAGGCACTGTAGTGACATATAATAGAATGCAGTACTTTATTCATGATACCCACTTTTACGATAATTATTCCGGTTTGAGCATCAGAAACACTTCCTATATCTACATACTGCGGTATATTGGTATGTAACTCCGCCCTTCCAGTGAAACTTAGCCTAGGCTGATTAGTTATGCAGAATTCTCATCCTAGAGCATTCTGGAAGACCATGTATATGGTATGTTGCACTGGATTCACAATTCTCAGAAACAAACATTCCACAGAAATCACCAGCCAGTACTAAAGATGTGGCTGCCTGTGATACATTTTAGAAAATAAATCAGGGAAAGGAAAGATATTACAACCGGCAAACACTGACTAAAATAATTTATTAAAAAATAAGCTCTGAGGAACTGTGGTGAAAATACCAATGAATAAAATTGCTTTTTTTTTTTTACAATATTCATTTATAAATGATTTAGTCAGCGCTTTCCCATTGTAAAATCTTTCCTCTCCGATTTACACTTTGGAATTTAACATAGGTGGTGACATCTTTGGTTCTGCCTGGGATCTGTACTGAGAATTCTACAGATCAGTACAGGAGATACTGGTTGCTTGGCAATTGGAAAAAGCTGTTATTTCCCACAATGCAGCGAGGTTCACAGACATAAACTGTCAGGACCATGATCATGACATCACACTGTGGGAGGGGTTTCACCGCAATATTGGCTACACAGACTCCTTTAATGATCTCTTTGAGAAAAGGTAAAGATTTCTCATAGGAAAAGGGGTATCAGCTACTGAATGGGGTGAAGTTCAATCCTTGGTTTAAGATCCGAGATAAACTTTTACTCATTGCATAAGTGTGTTCCTTTCATATAGTCTATTGGGCATTCCTCAGGCCAAATACTTTTTTTTTTGTTTTAATACTCAAATTCCCTATAAACTTAATAAGCCTCGCCCACAGATTCTCCAGAGAGCCTTGGTACTCTGAGCCTTAGTAGCAAGGGCTTATGGGAGCTCAGTCTGGGCAGGAGGAGGAGGAGGTGTTACTAGCCAGAGATTTCAGAGGCAGAGGGGAGGAGGAGTGGGGAGTGAAGTTTTCACAGGCTGAGGGCTGGAGATGCTATCAGCTTGCCTGTGTGTAATGGGACAAACAGAACATGGCCGCTCTCATTGTATCACAGGAATAAATAATCATATTTTGTTGAAGCTGTTTGCAACTAGATTTGCTGTGTAAACTAAACTTTAGATAAGTTATATAGACAAGTAACTTGTTATAATTAGTTTTTCATCTCGGATCTGCTTTAAGGCGATCACCAATTTTCTTGGGATCATAAAAATGCTGTAACTTTGGAAAAGTAAAAGCACTTTTGTGACAAACAGCACCTTCACCTTCTTTATAAATAGGCTCTTTAAAGGTGTGAAATTGTAGCTGCTATTAAAGTCTTCTGTGTGTTCCCTGTGAGACCCATTCCCAGCATATCTCACACATTTCAGCATCAGGGGATTTCACTTTTGCTTCAGCTCATCAGTTCAGATGGTCACGGAATGTAATCAAATTCCTGAGAATGTAATTTCAGCACTGCAGCTCAGTAAAATAAGTGTTACAGGGTTAATTGGAGGGAATTCTAATAAGGGACACTGGTGCGATTCTCGTGTCTGCCCCGGGCCAATGAGTCTCCATTAATGTCACACTTTGTATCTGGATTATTTTGTTTATACACGATTTACACATGTGGAACAGAACAGTCGCTGTGTGCTGAAAGATTGTCCCCTCTACAAGAGCCATAAACCGCCTCCCCCGCCTTACAGTGCTAATTATAATATAAGCAGCAAACACATCAGACATGTGACACATAAAATAAGTCTAATAGTGTAATCGCACAGCTAGCAAAACAACAGAATATTATTGATGACAGCATGATGATCAAATCTGCAAGAGATCTATGCCACAATGAGACCACCTAATCATAGTTTTCATCGTTTTCTGGCAAAAATCAATTATTATTTGGTATTTTTATTAGCGCAAACATCTTCTGCAGCACTGTACAGAGTATATAGTCTTGTCACTTAACTGTCCCTCAGAGGAGCTCACAATCTAATCCCTATGATATGTATGCAAGGTGTATGTATCGTAGTCTAGGGCCTATTTTAAGGGGAAGCCAATTAACTTATCTGTATGTTTTTGGGATGTGGGAGGAAACTGGAGTGCCCGGAGGATACCCACACAGACACAAGGAGAACATACAAACTCTGTACACATAGTGCCCTGGCTGGAATTGGAACCGGGGACCCAGCGCTGCAATGCAAGAGTTCTGACCACTATGCCACTGAGCTGACCAAAATCAATTGAAACAATCGATCCGGCATGGGAAGATATTACTCAGAAGGCCTCGGTGTGTGGTGGTAGCAGAAATTCAATATATTTATTGAAGCAAAGTTTTTTAAAGTGGTCAAAAAATGCACAGCATCCTCTGCAGCAATGCTGGCAGCACTCGTACATCTATTTCCAAACGACAACCTCTGGATATGACGCAAAGCACGTGCGCTCAGCTTCTGTGGTCGATCGTGGTGAGGCCTGATCTGAATGGCACCTGTCCTGTTAAATCCCTTGGCCACCATTGCTGCAGCTCAGTTTCAGGGGGCTGGCAATTGCCTTATAGCCTATAGGCCATTTTATATAGAGCAACAATAATTGCTTTAAAGGGGATCTGAAGTGAGAATAAACTTATGATATAATGAATTGTATGTGTAGTACAGCTAAGAAATAGCAGATTAGTAGCAAAGGTAGGAGTCGCCTATTGTTTCCAGTACAGGAAGAGTTAAGAAACTTCAGTTATCTATGCAAAAGAGCTTCTCTGAGCTCTTTAACCCACTGGGTCAGAGACAGTCCTATTTTCGGAAGCACTTATACTTTAAAGAAACAGCGAGACAGCTTCAGATAAGGTTTTGCTGCAGGGGAGTTCAAAGGGTCATTAGCTCTGCTCTGTTTCATAGTTTAAAATACAGAGTGTGGTTTGTAATTGTAAAAATGACAGAATGATGCAATGTTATAGAAAACAAGCTATATTACTGAAAATAAAAATATGAAACTCTTTTCTTTGCTAGTAATGGTCTATTCCTTATCCGCACTACACATACAATTTTTATACCATAAGGTTTTGTTTTTTGTTTTTTTTTGTGCTTTGGTGTCACTTTAAGATCCTCAGAGAGTTCTCTGCCATGAGGTGGCATGTTGAACTTCCAGTGTCCAGTATAAGAGAGTGTGAGAGCAATAATAATACATTTAGCACACCTGTTCCTCATTCACACCTGAGACCTTGTAACACTTCTGGGTCACATGACACCGGGGAGGGAAAATGCCTTATTGGGCAGAATATTGACACTCTTCACTTAGGGGTGCCGGCAGTTTAGACGTTAAAGGGACTCCGAGCTCAAAATAAAAATGAAATCGGTACTCACCTGGGGCTTTCTGCAGCCCAGTGTAGGTCAGGAGGTCCCACGGCGCCCATCTGGCTCTTCTCCCAGGGCCTTGCCAGAAATGGCTCCCCGGCAGCTCCCGGAGACACTGGGCGCGAGTGTCGGGCTCCTTCTTCCTGAAACGTCTTGTCTGTCGTCACCACACCGGCCACCTCGTGCAATTTAATCGCGCATGCGCAGTACTGTCACACCGGCCACTACACTACAATAAAATAATACAATAACATTTGCAAAGTGCTTTTCTCCCATAGTATGCAAAGCACATAGATATGTGTCAGATCAATACATGGTTGCAGGTAGTGTTGGGCGAACAGTGTTCGCCACTGTTCGGGTTCTGCAGAACATCACCCTGTTCGGGTGATGTTCGAGTTCGGCCGAACACCTGATGGTGTTCGGCCAAACTGTTCGGCCATATGGCCGAACTAAGAGCGCATGGCCGAACGTTACCCGAACGTTCGGCTAGCGCTGTGATTGGCCGAACGGGTCACGTGTAGTGTTGGGCGAACATCTAGATGTTCGGGTTCGGGCCGAACATGGCCGCGATGTTCGGGTGTTCGAGCCGAACTCCGAACATAATGGAAGTCAATGGGGACCCGAACTTTCGTGCTTTGTAAAGCCTCCTTATATGCTACATACCCCAAATTTACAGGGTATATGCACCTTGGGAGTGGGTACAAGAGGGAAAAAATTTTAGCAAAAAGAGCTTATAGTTTTTGAGAAAATCGATTTTAAAGTTTCAAAGGGAAAACTGTCTTTTAAATGCGGGAAATGTCTGTTTTCTTTGCACAGGTAACATGCTTTTTGTTGGCATGCAGTCATAAATGTAATACATATAAGAGGTTCCAGGAAAAGGGACCGGTAACGCTAACCCAGCAGCAGCACACGTGATGGAACAGGAGGAGGGTGGCGCAGGAGGAGAAGGCCACGCTTTGAGACACAACAACCCAGGCCTTGCATGAGGACAAGAAGTGTACGGATAGCAATTTGCGTTTTGTCGCCATGCAGTCATAAATGTAATACAGATGAGAGGTTCAATAAACAGGGACCGGAAACGCTAACCCATCACAGATGTTCATTGTTCATGTTACTTGGTTGGGGTCCGGGAGTGTTGCGTAGTCGTTTCCAATCCAGGATTGATTCATTTTAATTTGAGTCAGACGGTCTGCATTTTCTGTGGAGAGGCGGATACGCCGATCTGTGACAATGCCTCCGGCAGCACTGAAACAGCGTTCCGACATAACGCTGGCTGCCGGGCAAGCCAGCACCTCTATTGCGTACATTGCCAGTTTGTGCCAGGTGTCTAGCTTCGATACCCAATAGTTAAAGGGTGCAGATGGATTGTTCAACACAGCTATGCCATCTGACATGTAGTCCTTGACCATCTTCTCCAGGCGATCGGTGTTGGAGGTGGATCTGCACGCTTGCTGTTCTGTGTGCTGCTGCATGGGTGTCAGAAAATTTTCCCACTCCAAGGACACTGCCGATACCATTCCCTTTTGGGCACTAGCTGCGGCTTGTGTTGTTTGCTGCCCTCCTGGTCGTCCTGGGTTTGCGGAAGTCAGTCTGTCGGCGAACAACTGGCTAGAGGAGGGGGAGGATGTCAATCTCCTCTTTAAAGTCTCCACAAGGGCCTGCTGGTATTCTTCCATTTTGACCTGTCGGACTCTTTCTTCAAGCAGTTTTGGAACATTGTGTTTGTACCGTGGATCCAGAAGGGTATAAACCCAGTAATTGGTGTTGTCCAGAATGCGCACAAAGCGTGGGTCGCGTTCAATGCAGTCCTAGGCCGAAGAGGTCATAGCCTAGGGTCACAAAAACCTGTTTATTTGGGCTATTTCAATGGTAGTGATGGTGACGTACATAAATCTCAGCCATGGCCGTTAGCAACGTCTGAATTTCACGAAATGTCTCATGCAGGTAGAAGACATATTGTTAGACTTGGATTCCAAAGATGGGGTCCCTACATCTCTGCAAACCAGAGTTACAGGGGTCCAAAATTGGTAAAATCCCCCATAGGCTTTCATTGGGCCTCCTATTTACAGTTCCAAAATCTCACATCTTTTCAAAGGGCAATTGATCAGCAGTGGCAAATTTTCTAGCATTGTAGGGACCCTTAGGGGGAACATGACTGGTGAGTTTCGGGCCCCTAGGCCGAAGAGGTCATAGCCTAGGGTCACAAAAACCTGTTTATTTGGGTTATTTCAATGGTAGTGATGGTGACGTACATAAATCTCAGCCATGGCCGTTAGCAACGTCTGAATTTCACGAAATGTCTCATGCAGGTAGAAGACATATTGTTAGACTTGGTTTCCAAAGATGGGGTCCCTACATCTCTGCAAACCAGAGTTACAGGGGTCCAAAATTGGTAAAATCCCCCATAGGCTTTCATTGCCTCCCTATTTCACTTTCCAAAATCTCACATCTTTTCAAAGGGCAATGGCTCAGCAGTACCAAATTTTCTAGCATTGTAGGGACCCTTAGGAGGAACATGACTGGTGAGTTTCGGGCCCCTAAGCCAAAGAGGTCATAGCCTAGGGTCACAAAAACCTGTTTATTTGGGCTATTTTAATGGTAGTGATGGTGACGTACATAAATCTCAGCCATGGCCGTTAGCAACGTCTGAATTTCACGAAATGTCTCATGCAGGTAGAAGACATATTGTTAGACTTGGATTCCAAAGATGGGGTCCCTACATCTCTGCAAACCAGAGTTACAGGGGTCCAAAATTGGTAAAATCCCCCATAGACTTTCATTGCTTCCCTATTTCACTTTCCAAAATCTCACATCTTTTCAAACGGCAATGGCTCAGCAGTACCAAATTTTCTAGCATTGTAGGGACCCTTAGGGGGAACATGACTGGTGAGTTTCGGGCCCCTAGGCCAAAGAGGTCATAGCCTAGGGTCACAAAAACCTGTTTATTTGGGCTATTTCAATGGTAGTGATGGTGACGTACATAAATCTCAGCTATGGCCGTTAGCAACGTCTGAATTTCACGAAATGTCTCATGCAGGTAGAAGACATATTGTTAGACTTGGATTCCAAAGATGGGGTCCCTACATCTCTGCAAACCAGAGTTACAGGGGTCCAAAATTGGTAAAATCCCCCATAGACTTTCATTGCCTCCCTATTTCACTTTCCAAAATCTCACATCTTTTCAAAGGGCAATGGCTCAGCAGTACCACATTTTCTAGCATTGTAGGGACCCTTAGGAGGATCATGACTGGTGAGTTTTGCCACTGCTGAGCCATTGCCCTTTGAAATGGTGTGAGATTTTGGAACGGTAAATAGTAGGCCCAATGAAAGCCTATGGGGGATTTTACCAATTTTGGACCCCTGTAACTCTGGTTTGCAGAGATGTAGGGACCCCATCTTTGGAATCCAAGTCTAACAATATGTCTTCTACCTGCATGAGACATTTCGTGAAATTCAGACGTTGCTAACGGCCATAGCTGAGATTTATGTACGTCACCATCACTACCATTGAAATAGCCCAAATAAACAGGTTTTTGTGACCCTAGGCTATGACCTCTTTGGCCTAGGGGCCCGAAACTCACCAGTCATGTTCCCCCTAAGGGTCCCTACAATGCTAGAAAATTTGGTACTGCTGAGCCATTGCCCTTTGAAAAGATGTGAGATTTTGGAAAGTGAAATAGGGAGGCAATGAAAGTCTATGGGGGATTTTACCAATTTTGGACCCCTGTAACTCTGGTTTGCAGAGATGTAGGGACCCCATCTTTGGAATCCAAGTCTAACAATATGTCTTCTACCTGCATGAGACATTTCGTGAAATTCAGACGTTGCTAACGGCCATAGCTGAGATTTATGTACGTCACCATCACTACCATTGAAATAGCCCAAATAAACAGGTTTTTGTGACCCTAGGCTATGACCTCTTTGGCCTAGGGGCCCGAAACTCACCAGTCATGTTCCCCCTAAGGGTCCCTACAATGCTAGAAAATTTGGTACTGCTGAGCCATTGCCCTTTGAAAAGATGTGAGATTTTGGAAAGTGAAATAGGGAGGCAATGAAAGTCTATGGGGGATTTTACCAATTTTGGACCCCTGTAACTCTGGTTTGCAGAGATGTAGGGACCCCATCTTTGGAATCCAAGTCTAACAATATGTCTTCTACCTGCATGAGACATTTCGTGAAATTCAGACGTTGCTAACGGCCATAGCTGAGATTTATGTACGTCACCATCACTACCATTGAAATAGCCCAAATAAACAGGTTTTTGTGACCCTAGGCTATGACCTCTTTGGCCTAGGGGCCCGAAACTCACCAGTCATGTTCCCCCTAAGGGTCCCTACAATGCTAGAAAATTTGGTACTGCTGAGCCATTGCCCTTTGAAAAGATGTGAGATTTTGGAAAGTGAAATAGGGAGGCAATGAAAGTCTATGGGGGATTTTACCAATTTTGGACCCCTGTAACTCTGGTTTGCAGAGATGTAGGGACCCCATCTTTGGAATCCAAGTCTAACAATATGTCTTCTACCTGCATGAGACATTTCGTGAAATTCAGACGTTGCTAACGGCCATAGCTGAGATTTATGTAATTCACCATCACTACCATTGAAATAGCCCAAATAAACAGGTTTTTGTGACCCTAGGCTATGACCTCTTTGGCCTAGGGGCCCGAAACTCACCAGTCATGTTCCCCCTAAGGGTCCCTACAATGCTAGAAAATGTGGTACTGCTGAGCCATTGCCCTTTAAAAAGATGTGAGATTTTGGAAAGTGAAATAGGGAGGCAATGAAAGTCTATGGGGGATTTTACCAATTTTGGACCCCTGTAACTCTGGTTTGCAGAGATGTAGGGACCCCATCTTTGGAATCCAAGTCTAACAATATGTCTTCTACCTGCATGAGACATTTCGTGAAATTCAGACGTTGCTAACGGCCATAGCTGAGATTTATGTACGTCACCATCACTACCATTGAAATAGCCCAAATAAACAGGTTTTTGTGACCCTAGGCTATGACCTCTTTGGCCTAGGGGCCCGAAACTCACCAGTCATGTTCCCCCTAAGGGTCCCTACAATGCTAGAAAATTTGGTACTGCTGAGCCATTGCCCTTTGAAAAGATGTGAGATTTTTGAAAGTGAAATAGGGAGGCAATAAAAGTCTATGGGGGATTTTACCAATTTTGGACCCCTGTAACTCTGGTTTGCAGAGATGTAGGGACCCCATCTTTGGAATCCAGGTCTAACAATATGTCTTCTACCTGCATGAGACATTTCGTGAAATTCAGACGTTGCTAACGGCCATGGCTGAGATTTATGTACGTCACCATCACTACCATTGAAATAGCCCAAATAAACAGGTTTTTGTGACCCTAGGCTATGACCTCTTCGGCCTAGGACTGCATTGAACGCGACCCACGCATTGTGCGCATTCTGGACAACACCAATTACTGGGTTTATACCCTTCTGGATCCACGGTACAAACACAATGTTCCAAAACTGCTTGAAGAAAGAGTCCGACAGGTCAAAATGGAAGAATACCAGCAGGCCCTTGTGGAGACTTTAAAGAGGAGATTGACATCCTCCACCTCCTCTAGCCAGTTGTACGCCGACAGACTGACTTCCGCAAACCCAGGACGACCAGGAGGGCAGCAAACAACACAAGCCGCAGCTAGTGCCCAAAAGGGAATGGTATCGGCAGTGTCCTTGGAGTGGGAAAATTTTCTGATACCCATGCAGCAGCACACAGAACAGCAAGCGTGCAGATCCACCTCCAACACCGATCGCCTGGAGAAGATGGTCAAGGACTACATGTCAGATGGCATAGCTGTGTTGAACAATCCATCTGCACCCTTCAACTATTGGGTATCGAAGCTAGACACCTGGCACAAACTGGCAATGTACGCAATAGAGGTGCTGGCTTGCCCGGCAGCCAGCGTTATGTCGGAACGCTGTTTTAGTGCTGCCGGAGGCATCGTCACAGATCGGCGTATCCGCCTCTCCACAGAAAATGCAGACCGTCTGACTCAAATTAAAATGAATCAATCCTGGATTGGAAACGACTACGCAACACTCCCGGACCACAACCAAGTAACATGAACAATGAACATCTGTGATGGGTTAGCGTTTCCGGTCCCTGGTTATTGAACCTCTCATCTGTATTAAATTTATGACTGCATGGCGACAAAACGCAAATTGCTATCCGCACGCTTCTTGTCCTCATGCAAGGCCTGGGTTGTTGGGTCTCAAAGCGTGGCCTTCTCCTCCTGCGCCACCCTCCTCCTGTTCCATCATGTGTGCTGCTGCTGGGTTAGCGTTACCGGTCCCTTTTCCTGGAACCTCTTATATGTATTACATTTATGACTGCATGCCGACAAAAAGCATGTTACCTGTGCAAAGAAAACAGACATTTCCCGCATTTAAAAGACAGTTTTCCCTTTGAAACTTTAAAATCGATTTTCTCAAAAACTATAAGCTCTTTTTGCTAAAAAATTTTTTCCTCTTGTACCCACTCCCAAGGTGCACATACCCTGCAAATTTGGGGTATGTAGCATGTAAGGAAGCTTTACAAAGCACGAAAGTTCGGGTCCCCATTGACTTCCATTATGTTCGGAGTTCGGGTCGAACACCCGAACATCGCGGCGATGTTCGGCGAACGTTCGCGAACCCGAACATCTAGGTGTTCGCCCAACACTAGTTGCAGGCTGTTCATAAATGCCACACTAAACAGGTGGCTTTTCAATTTGGACTTAAAGAGACACTGAAGCGAAAAAAAAATTATGATATTATGATTTGTATGTGTAGTACAGCTAAGAAATAAAACATTAAGATCAGATACATCAGTCTAATTGTTTCCAGTACAGGAAGAGTTAAGAAACGCCTGTTGTTATTTCTATGCAAACAAGCCATTAAGCTCTATGACTTTCAAAGTGGTGGAGAGGGCTGTTATCTGACTTTTATTATCTCAACTGTTCCTGGACTATTTACTTTTCCTCTGCCAGAGGAGAGGTCATTAGTTCATAGACTGCTCTGAAAGAATCATTTTGAATGCTGAGTGTTGTGTAATCTGCACATATTAGAGAATGATGCAATGTTAGAAAACACACTATATACCTGAAAATAAAAATATGAGAATATTTGCTGCTAATCTTCTAGTAATTATTCATAGTACACAACCAATTCACTATATCATATATTTTTTTTCACTTCAGTGTCTCTTTAAGTGCTTCCAGGGATGGCATAATAAAATATTTACAAAAATGTGAGAGGTGCACTCTCTTCTGTGAGATACTCAGAGCCAGGACAAGGTCCTCCAGCACCCAAAGCTGAGACAACAAAGTGTGCCCCTCCACCCCAGTCATCACACACTGATTGCTATTAGACTAAGAGGAAGCCCAGGGCCCCCAAACCCCTAACGCAAGGGTGCCCATTAGGTAGATCGCGAAGGGCTTCATGGTACATTCCGACCCCACTACATTTTTCATTCTGTATATACACGTGTGCTCCTAAAATTGCACATAGGTACATTTTGACTTGCTAATTTTTTTAAAGTAGCTCAAGCCGAAAAAGTGTAGGCACCTCTGCCTTAACCCCATAATCTCTAGTTATCTGGCATGTATCCCCCTTTCTTACTTCTCTCTGCTTCTAACACAATAGGGGAATGATAGTTGAGTGAGTTTTGCGCCCCCTCCTACACTGCGCCCTGAAGCTGGAGCCTCTCTCGCCTCTCTCGCCTCTGCCTCAGCCCGGCCCTACAGATACTGTACACTATATACTGTATTAATATCAAATTCTCATCAACAATAGTTAACATTTCATAGTCATTTGTGATATTTCATATTTCAGATTCTTTAAAAGGCACTTTAACCAAGGATTCAACTTTATCCCAGATAGTAGCTGATACCCCTGATACCCCCTTTCCCATGAGAAATCTTTACCTTTTCTCGAACAGATCATTAGGGACATCTGTGTGGCTGATATTGTAGTGAAACCCTTCCTCCCACTTTGTGATGACATGACCATGGTCCTGACAGTTTGCTGTCTGTGAACCTCATTGCGTTGTGGGAAATAACAGCTTTTTCCAACCGCCAAGCAAGCAGTATCTCCCTCTGTGCATAGAACTGTCAGTAACAAACCTTCTGGCAGAAGTAAAAAGGTCCCCACCAGTGATACATTTAAGAATGTAAATCAGGGAGAGGAAATATTTTACAATAGGCAAACACTGACTAAATAATCTATAAATGAATATTGGAAACAATAAGCAATTTTATCCATTATGTTATTTCACTACAGTTCCTCTTTAAAGGGAACTGAGCACATTCTCTTTCAATGGAATCTCTCCTGGCATAGAAGCTGCCATGTTCCCCCCCTCCCCTTCTCACATTCCTTATTTACAGAAGTCAGAGATGCTATTTTGACACATTGACACAAACTAGGTCTTTGAAGAAACAGTCCTAATTACTAACCCCCTTTGTTGTCTAATAGCACTGTTTACCTCTTGGTAATTAGCCCAATAAAACAATTAGGATCCTGAAAGCTCTGCACCCGTGGACGGCCGGGCAGCCCTGCTGAAACAGGATAATTAATCTACTTTGAATGTAAAATACAAGGTAAAATGAAAGTTTATTTTAATAATGAAACAGATTGTCGGCATGCATTTTTCATGTGCTATGGAAATGTCCTGAGTGATAAAAAAGGTACTCGGTTCACTTTAACATTGACATGGTTTAAAGTAAAAAATTCTTCATTTGCTGTAGTCTCTACATAGATGGGGATGGTAAAGTATGAGATGGAATCAGGCCCGCCATCATGGGGGGACATCCGTGACTCCCGTCACGGGCCCAGGCCTGCAGGGGGGCCCCATCCCCGCCGCGGCCCTAGCGGGTGCCGCCCGACCGCCGCTCAACCTCCCCTGGCCGCTGCTCCCTCCCTCCATCCCTCTAGCCGCCGCCGCCGCCTCCGCGTCAGACCCCGATCAGGCGGCGACAATAGTGCGGGCGCTAGGACCCAGCGCCCGCACTGATATGCGGAAGTGACGTCACTTCCGCATATAGAGCGGGTGCGTCCAGCGCCCGCTCTTACTGGTCGGGTCGCCGCTGATCTTGAGGTCTGACGCTGCTAGCAAGGTATGGGAAGCAGCGGCGGCGGCTGGGGGGGGGGGGGCTCCCTGTCACTCACTCACTAGCTAAAGGTGCTCCCTGTCACTCACTCACTAGCTAAAGGGGCTCCCTGTCACTCACTCACTAGCTAAAGGGGCTCCCTGTCACTCACTCACTAGCTAAAGGGGCTCCCTGTCACTCACTCACTAGCTAAAGGGCCTCCCTGTCACTCCCTCACTAGCTAAAGGGCCTCCCTGTCACTCACTCACTAGCTAAAGGGCCTCCCTGTCACTCACTCACTAGCTAAAGGGGCTCCCTGTCACTCACTCACTAGCTAAAGGGGCTCCCTGTCACACTCACTCACTCCCTAAAGGGGCTCCCTGTCACTCACTCACTAGCTAAAGGGGCTTCCTGTCACTCACTCACTAGCTAAATGAGCTCCCTGACACTCACTCACTCCCTAAAGGGGCTCCCTGTTACTCACTCACTCCCTAAAGGGGCTCCCTGTCACTCACTCACTAGCTAAAGGGGCTCCCTGTCACTCACTCACTACCTAAAGGGCCTCCCTGTCACTCACTCACTAGCTAAAGGGGCTCCCTGTCACTCACTCACTACCTAAAGGGCCTCACTGTCACTCACTCACTCCCTAAAGGGCCTCCCTGTCACTCACTCACTACCTAAAGGGCCTCACTGTCACTCACTCACTCCCTAAAGGGCCTCCCTGTCACTCACACACTAGCTAAAGGGGCTCCCTGTCACTCACTCACTCCCTAAAGGGGCTCCCTGTCACTCACTCACTCCCTAAAGGGGCTCCCTGTCACTCACTCACTCCCCTAAAGGGGCTCCCTGTCACTCACTCACTCCCTAAAGGGGCTCCCTGTCACTCACTCACTACCTAAAAGGGCTCCATGTCACTCACTACCTAACCTGGGGGTCCCTGTCAGAATCCAGGTGAGAGGTGTCTACCATAATAAGGGGGCATTCTGCCTATTTATGTGAAATGCTGTCTATTTATGTGCCTCATGACTGCTGAATTTGTCTTGTTGGGGGCCTAATGATTGAATTTTTACTTGTTGGGGGCCTCATGATTTGTTGGGAGCCTCATTGCCTCAAGATTGCTGAATTTGTCTTGTTGGGGGCCTCATGATTTGTTGGGGACCTCATGATTTGTTGGGGCCTCATGATTGCTGAATTTGTCTTGTTGGGGGTCTCACAATTGCTGAATTTGTCTTGTTGGGGGCCTCATTATTGCTGAATTTGTCTTGTTGGGGGCCTCATGATTGCTGAATTTGTCTTGTTGGGGGCCTCATGATTGCTGAATTTGTCTTGTTGTGGGTCACATGATTGCTAACTGCGAGACTATGGGAAACGGTGAATCATTACCATATGAGACAATAGCATTAAACCTACTTTTTTAGCTTTTTTAAACAGAAAATAAAACTGGGAGGTTCTAAAAAAATGATGGAGCACTTCCTCCTTCCGGCTTGAAGGAGGAAGTGCTCGATATCGAGGCTTGCAACGCGTCCATTCGGAAACTTGCACCTCGTTGAAACGCTGGGCGGAGAGCGGCGTTCTGGGTAATTAACCCCGCCGCATCTAGCCGCTCAGCTGTGGCAATTAGAGCTAACTTGAATCACGAGTATCCACCGTGGTTATTCGTGATTAATTTGTGGACAGCAAGCCTCCAACTAGCTCTGCCAACATGTAATGGCTACGCACATTTCTCAGTTTGGGGGGGGGGGGGGGGCCCGGACTGATGATTTGTGAGGGGCCCCAAAATTTCTGATGGCGGCCCTGGATGGAATTATGAGGTTGTAGAAATTATTAATAACTGGCAGATATAAATCACCTGACTTGTACAAGCTGTGATTGTGACGGAGTGACTTTGCTGGTGTTAATGGAAGATGAAGATCTGTGAAAGTAATTAGGGCTCTCCTGCTCTCTCCAGGGCTGCTCTGCTCTGTCAGTAATGACCATAGCAGACTGTCAGGTCAAGAGGGTAACAGTGTATGTCATACTCTTCATCTAATGGTATACATTGCACCAACATGGCAGCCCAGGACACTGTAACCATCCTAGCTATGTGTGCACCACTCTCCATATATAAACATTACGTTAAACCTCCACAGGGTCAGCCATTCGATATGAGTGAAGAGGAAGAGAATTCTAGGAAGACACCAGAAACTAGACACACGTCTTCTCTATTAGCACACTTTAAAGTGAACCCTAGGTGAAAATAAACGTATGAGATAAACAATTGTATCTATCCTCATACACCTAGAAATAACTTTCTAAGATATCCAATTGTTTTATTTTATATTTAAACATTTACAAATTACATTTAAAGAGAACCCGAGGTGGGTTCTAAGAATGATATCCGCACACAGAGGCTGGGTCTGCCTATACAGCCCAGCCTCTGTTGCTATGTAGTGTCCCACCAGGCCGCCCCTGCGCTCTGCTATGCCCCCATAAATAACAGCCGCGCTGTTGACACGCAGCGTGTCGCAAACGGCTGTGTTTACCTATGTAGTGTCACTTTCGCCGCTCCCCCGCCTCCTGCATAGCTCTGGTCCCGGGACCGGAGCTATGCAGGAGGTGGGGGGAGCGGCGAGAGTGACACTACATAGGTAAACACAGCCTGCTGCGACACGCTGCGTGTCAACAGCGCGGCTGTTATTTATGGGGGCATAGCAGAGCGCAGGGGGGCCTGGGGGGACACTACATAGCTACAGAGGCTGGGCTGTATAGGCAGACCCAGCCTCTGTGTGCGGATATCATTCTTAGAACCCACCTCGGGTTCTCTTTGAAGAGAAACCATAACCCAGGATTGAACTACATTACAATCAGTAGCTGATACTACCTTTACCATGAGAAATCTATTTCTTTTCTCAAATGGAGCATCAAGGGGCTCTGTATGGCTGATATTGTGGTGAAACCCCTTCCACAGTGTGATGTCAGCACCATGGTCCTGACATCACACTGTGAGAGTCTTGTTGCATTGTGCGAAATAACAGCTGTTTCCAACTGCCAAAAATGCATCATCTCTTTCCACAGAGATCACCTGCCAGCAGTAAAAATGTCACCCTGTGATAAATGTCAGAATGTAAATCAGGGAGAGGACAGATTTTACAATGGGCAAACACTGACTAAATCGTTTATAAGTAATTATTGTAAAAATCAAGCACTTTTTTCATTACATTATTTTCACTAGAGTTCCTCTTTAATGTTTTGTTGTCACTGCTCAATGGCAGTGTATTAAGTGTCCCAGAGCTAAAATGCTTGAACTATTGACCTGTTTTACCCACCCCCTGCTCTCAGAAGCTGTTCTCTTCAGGAAAAAGTTTTTTATGGCTGTGATTCCTTATCAGTTAAGGTTATGCTACACCCCCACAAGGGTCCGGCATTGCAAGGCTAAAGTTTATCGGTAGCCATACATTACTCGATCTTCCATGGAAGGACTAAACAATCTACTTTATTGGGTGATCAACTACAGTGTGGTTGATTGAAAAACAATGGACTAGTGGCCCACACACTACATGTGGGATCCTATGCAATTCTTCTTCAATAATCGATCTGAACAATGTTGTACTTCCATGCTCTGAAACTAAAATTCTATTTTGTGTTGATCTTAGTCATGCGAACAGTAGCCAATTTCTTTAGACTTGACCCATATGTTCCATCCTGCCCGAATGAGGATATTAGTCGATTCGACCAGATATCGGGTATTCGCCAGGACTACATATTATATCGCTGCCGGGAAGTTGGGTGCAGGGAGTGCTGAATGACGGCTCACCCTTCTGCTGCCGAAATTCCCAGCAGTGTTGAATACGATCTACCCTCCGGCTCGTAGAAACTTGGGGGCACACATAATTAGGGGTCTGGCTGTTGCCAGCACCCGAGTTACCGAAACGTGGACTATACTACAGAATTGTAGCTCTGGCCGCACCGATACCAGGCACACAGCATGCGCCGAGTGGAGCTGCTTTGAATTTCCATGGATCGAGCAAAAATGGAACAATCGATTCTCCCCCAATCCGATAAAAGGATTGAATCAAATCATTGATTGTACAGAAGACTTGAGCAAAGTATGAGCACCTTACCTCTTTCAGGCACAAAAAGAAACACAGACGAGTTATTTATGTGCTTAGACTGTACATACACACATGCTTATCTTATCATGTCACATGTCCCCTTGGATACACTTTAAAGAGAACCCGAAGCGGTGGGGGTGGGGGGGGGATGGGACACAGAGGCATGTTCTCTGCCTCATGACATAACTCTTTGTCCACCCTACCTCCTGTCTCTGCCCCCCACCGCCGCATTATAGCCCCCCAAAATTAGCAACAATATTTGGCGTTATCTCGAAGGGTAATGGGAGGAGAGGGATTCCCTGCTCAAAACTCCCACTAGGGGCACTCCTGCAGGCTTTCCCCAACTGCTTTCTCTCCCTTGCAGCTTTCTCTCCCTTGCCCTGCCCCCTGCCACTCTCCCGCCTCCCTGCACACTGGGAGAGAGATCTCTTTCCTTCCAGCGTCGTTATAGTGAAAGGGGGGCCATGCGGGCCTCAGAAATGGCGGAGAGTGGTGTTGATGGCGGCTGCCTGATCCGCCCAGCGCTTACCACATTCCCCCTTCCCCCCCCCCTCCACCCCCCCCCCCCCCCCCCCGAGTAGGTAGTCTAGGTTTTTTTAACTATATGAGCCCATCTCGGGCTCTCTTTAAAGGAAACCCGAGGTGATAGTGATATGGAGGCTGTCATATTTATTGCCTTTTAAACAATACAAGTTGCCTGGCTGCCCTCTTGATTCTTTGTATCCATAGACCCTGAACAAGCATAGGAAGATCATGTACTCTGACTCAGGTCTTACTGGAATAGCCATATTTCTAAGGTTTTTGACTTGCATATGCCAGAAAGTCAACAGGACTGCCAGGTAACTGCCATTGTTTACAAAAAATAAATATGTTAGCCTCCATTATTTATTTATTTATTTATGCATTTATATAGCGCCAACATATTACGCAGCGCTGTACAGAGTATATTGTCCTGTCACTAACTGTCCCTCGGAGGAGCGCACAATCTAATCCCTACCATAGTCCTATGTCTATGTATGTATCGTGTAGTGTATGTATCATAGTCCAGGGCCAATTTTTATGGGGAAGCCAATTAACTTATCTGTGTTTTTGGGATGTGAGAGGAAACTAGTGCCCGGAGGAAACTCACACAGACACAGGGAGAACATACAAACTCTGTGCAGATGTTGACCCGGCTGGGATTTGAACCAGGGACCCAGCGCTGCAAGGACTCGTCAGTGCTGCGGAAAGTAAATATAGATGGCTTTGAGGAGTATGGAGGCAGGAATAGTGGAAGCTTCAGTTGTTAAGGGTTAATGTCAGTGTGATTATGTGTGCAATAGTCTCTAGGTTTACTGTGATAGTTAAAGTCAGTGATTGAGATTAGTATTTGGCTCTCTGTAGGGGTTAAGGTTAACCTCCCTGGCTTTCAATTTCCACTGGATTTCCGAGCAAAAAGTGATCCAATTAATTTTCATAACCTTTTTATCCTGTAACTTTCCAAAATGTATCAAGCAAGGGTCTAGGATACAGTGCAGGAGAGTATTGACATGTATACACGTCAATACTGTTCACAGCATGTTTTGTATTGACGTGTATATCCGTCAATACTGCCAGGGAGGTTAGTATTAGACTTACAGTAGGGGTTAAGGTTGATATGAGACTGTGTGGGAGGTGTTAAGGGTAATATTTGACTCATTGTAGGGTTTAAGGTTAATAATATATTTTTCTAAAGGGTTTAGAATTAGTGTTCGTGTTACACTGTATAGAGGTGCAGTGTAGTGATAGACTTCCTGTAAATTGTTTAGTATGATTTGTGGATACAATGGCCTCAATTCACTAAGCTTATCTCCTGTCTTTACTCTTCTAGGCTGTTTCTACAGTTATCACAACATCATGGTGATATAATTGTGATAACTGTAAAACAGCTCAGAAGAGTTATTAAAGACAGGAGATAAGCTTAGTGAATTGAGGCCATTGTATTGTAATTTTCAGCATGATGTTGACTCGATGGTTGCTGAAACTGTATTGCCTAGATTAGAAGCAGGTAGACCACTGTTGATAGAGTGGAAGTGAAAACAAGGGTGTTTCTACAAATTATGGGACCCCACCCCCCCCCACTTCAAGCAAAACTTTGATGCCTCCCAATGAGTGCGCCCCCTTCCTTCATAGAGCTTCAAACAGCCGAAATCTGCTGGGAATCATATGGGGGGGGGGGGGGGGGGGAGGAGCACCATAAATCACCCCCACCTGTAACAAGTGGGGCCATAACAAAAACCTGTCCTTGAGGGGCGGTCCCTGCCTCAGTAGGAGGGAGAGTAAGAAGCCGCGCCCCCCCTACTGCCCTAGGGCCCGCTGTACTTGCAGGGGCTGCTCCCCTCTGGATCACAGTAATGATGATTGTAATCAACTAATTACGATCATCCAAAATTTTACGTAAATGTACGCAATTACGGCAATATGAAATTACGATTTGGACGTTCAGTTGATTTCGTATAGTCCAGTAGTAATTTTGCATAATTTTTAATACAGACTTTAGCTGTTAATAGCAAAGCCCCCGTGTGTGCTATCATCAACAAAATGCTATCTATGCTAAGGAGAATAGTGGGAACAAATAAAAAAAATAAATTCAAAAATACCTTGTAGTTTTTGAGACAATTGCAAAGAGAAATGGTTTTTAAACTCAGAAAAAATGCATTTTTAAAATCGATTACAAACGAAGGCCTTTTTGAAAAAAAATTGTCTTGTTCCCACTATTCTCCTTAAAGGGGAACTTCAGCCTAAGCAAACATAGTGTTATTAAGTTACATTAGTTATGTTAATTAGAATAGATAGGTAATATAATCTCTTACCCACCCTGTTTTAAAAGAACAGGCAAATGTTTGTGATTCATGGGGGCTGCCATCTTTGTCATGGGGGCAGCCATCTTTTTGGTTGAGAGGAGGCGACAGGGAGCATGAGACACAGTTCCAACTGTCCTGTGTCCTGATCACCCCTCCCAGCTGCACACACTAGGCTTCAAATCTAAAAAAAAAAATTGCACCAAAACATCAGAACAAGAACAAGATCAGAAATCCCATCATGCTTTGCACGCATAAGTGCTGCTGAGTCGATTTTTAGTCTGGAGGTTCGCTTTAATATGCATAGCAATTTTGGTGATGATAGCGTGGGGGGGGGGGGGGGTATGCTACTAACCGCTAAACTCTGAAAAAATTTACGAATCCTGATTAGGTTTACAAATGAAATTAATTACGATTTTTCCTGAAATTTCACATTACGATTTTGCATCATATTTGCGAATTAGGATGCAAAATTACGATTATGTGAATTTTGGGCTCATTGCTAGATCGCAGTACAGCCACTGTGTTTTTCAGCAGGAAGTCTTAGCTATGCCTGTGTGATACGAACATGCGCTACAGTTCCTCTTTCACGTCAAAGTAAATAAGAAACACATAATACATCCTTCTCTGCAGGCTTTGGGAGGCTGCAAGTGGCTTGTTCCTGGGAGTGCTGGTGCCGGCAGTGTGCAGGGGGACAGCAGACGCTCCTCTTGTGCAGGATTAGGCAGCAATTGATAAGTCTGAGCTCTCTCCATGGAGGCACAGCATGGTTAATCCCCTCTGTGGACACGTGTTCCTGCAGAAGGGTCACATCGCTCGCCTTCCAAGGGGGCTCTTTTCTCCAAACATGGTCCATGCCCAGAAGAAAGCAGACACCGGCGGCTAATATGCGCGATAAAAGCTCATCTGACGTCTTTCTATTTAGAAGGCGGTCGGGTTTCCTCCCTCTGACATGCTTCGGAGCCCCCCTGGCCTGGACTTAATCTGCAAGTGTTAAGTGACTTTCCATCGCCTGTAACCAAAGACGGTCCTAGGGTGGAGGGGGTTCGTGCATCGATTAAAAATAAGACGTGATCAAGAGTGTCCTCATCTTAGACCGCACATAAAATGCTGACCGCGGGAAATTCTCTTAATAACTGTCTCCCTAATATGGTTTACAATGCGGCCTTTGGGCTATAAAGGAGACAGTTGGACCTGTTCCATCTCCTCCGTAGGGTGAGATATTCCAACCGTCGGTGTGCCGTTATCTCATACCTTCTCCCAAGCCAGAAGGAGAGCAGAGACCAATGTGTACTGTGGTTAGACTGCAAGCCCCACAGCAGTCATAATGAATTAAAATGCATAACCGCTAAAGTTTTCCTCAGTTCCTTGTCACGTGACCTGTCCGACCTGCCTTTATTCTAAACAGGTTCAAATAGCCAGATATCCAATGGTGGAGGGGCTCACTGGGTAAATTCCGTCCGTGTCTCTGATCTGATCTTATAAATCACAGCGGGATAGAATATCACTATGAGAAATGTAGTCCAAATGCAGCTGTTCGGGTTAAAAGTGGACGACAGCATTAAGATCCGACGAGTCTCAGAGTTGTTTTGACTTATTTTTAAATGAAAGAAAATGATGTGATGGTACCTTAATTATGATGATGTTAAACTCTGACTATAGAATCAAAGACAACAAAACAAACAAAATTAAAACTCCAAAAATTTTCTTTCCAAGGTTCTTATTCAATTCTCTTTTTCGCCTTGGTGATATTTTCACATCGCCCTGTATGCCACCAGCAAGCAAGAAAATACTCAGAAGAATTTTGACAGCTGTTTTTCTCCTTCTTTTGGCTACTTTTTCACTTGCAGAGTGTTGAAAAGTTATTTTAAACAGAAGAGGAACAATGATCTTCTAGAACAGGGGTCAGGAACCTTTTTGGCTGAGAGGGCCATAAACGCCACATATTTTAAAACGTAATTCTGTGAGAGCCATACAATATGATTCAAACTGGGACAGTGCGCATGCGCAGAAGAGGGCTCACGTCCCTGGTGCCATGGTGACATGTATACGGTCGATCCGCCGGGCAGCGGAAATATGAGGCACGTCTTCAGCTTCTTTTGGGTTTCAGCAACCTCAGCAATTTCCCCGAGAGCCAGACAGGAGAAATACCAAGTAACCGCTTGTACAATTAATTAGCTGACTTGGGGGTTGATTCACTTTGTAGGATGAGATCCCCGCTCTTTGGCCTAATAGACTGCCTGTCAAGTGACAGGCAGCCTATTGGAGTCAAAGTGCTGGGATCTCATCCTACAAAGTCACTGGACCCGACAGGGTCCAGGGCGGGACAATTGGAGCAGCTGTTGTTTGTTTTGGGGTAGCATTAGTAAGTTAGCAGTGCATGCTACAGCAGTAGTGTGCCTACTTTGAAAATTTGACTCGCACTGCCACACTAAGCTGCGCTGCTTGAGCAGTGTATCTTAGTGAATCAACCCCTACTGATTTGTCTTTGAGACAGATTTTGCCATCAAAAGTGCCACATCTGGCTCCCGAGCCATAGGTCCCTACCCCTGTTCTAGAAGAAAACTTAGGCGAAATAGAGGTTTTCTCCTAGGTGATATTTTCATTTTCCAAAAAAAAAGCCCTTTAAAGGACACCAGAGCCAAAAGGCTCTGGTAAAAATTGAAGCTGTACTGGGTAGGGGGAATAATCAAATACTGCGCCTCCCGTTCCCCTACGTCCACCGTCCCTCTTTTCTGGTCAGTCCCATTTTCCTGGGCGACCTCAGTGACTCCAAATCGGACATACTGCGCCGCGCAGGTACAGTATGTCCGTTCTGCTCCCTGCGTGGCCGCGTAGTGATGTCACAGGACAGGAGCACGCTTGCTACTGCGTCCTGGCGTGAGAGCTGATTGGCTATTCTATAGTGCCCAATGGATGCACTATAGTTGATAGCTTGAGTTCAATTGCCTAGCCCAAATGATACACCTGCCAACAGGGCCGGATTTAGGACAAGGCCACCTAGACCATGGCCTAGGGCACCACAGTAGCAAGGGCACCAAAGCAGCAGGCTAAACTGGTGCAATGCAGAGAGATCAGGCGAGCGCCTAAGCGCAGTAATCTGCTGCTAGCCGCCGGTGCAGCACCCCCTTTCTCGCTGTCCACAATTGCATTGTGGCCGGCGGCTATGGACTTGGGCAGCATTGGAGTTGGAAAGGAAGAGGAAGCTTCTGCACTGGAGACAAGTGGAGAAATAAGTGACACTGATGGCTTCTGCAGTGTGAAACTGAGCTGGCTACCTATACTGAAAGGGAGGGGGGCTAAGGAGGGATTAAGTGATTCATCTGGCTACCTATACTGGAGGGAAATGGGGTAGGGGCCATCTGGCTACCTATACTGGGGGAGTCATCAGGCTACCTATACTAGAGGGAAGGGGGGAGGGGTCATCTGGCTACCTATATTGGAAAGAAGGGGGGAGGGGTCATCTTGCTACCCATACTGATGGTGGGCGGCTGGTGGCCTTGGGCGGTAAAGAGTACAAATCCGGCCCTGCCTGCCAATCAGGAACGAATTTCCAGAAAGGCTACAAAGGCCCAGGTCTTGGGCAGCTGCTGCACATGAAGGCTGGTGGAGATAAAAAAGAGGGTTCCACTATATGGATGAGGAGGTGGCATATGGAAAAGCATAGGGAGCAAGACATGGAAAAGGGGAGCTGCTTTCCAAGGCAGCTGTATGTTGAAGAGAGGACCAGCTGTGCGTGTGTTACATATGTAAGAGGAGGCTGCACATGGAATGGAAACCACAAGAAAGTTGGCCTGGGGCAGAAAAAGCGTAAATCCGACCTTGCTGCCAATGTAGACAACTGAAGGTTGGGGGTCTTGCATTGTTTTAGGATTAGTATTAGAGGGTAAGGTAGGCGGAGCTTAAATCTGACAAATAGAGCTAGCAGGTTAGTTTTTGGTTCAAGGGAGGGGTTAACATTTAGGAGGGAGGTTAGTAAGGCATCCAGATGGAGAAGGGCAGCATTTAGGGATAGCCAATCAATGGGCTAAGTACCCTAAAACCTGACAAAAGACCTTTTGCGAAGCTGATCTTAAAGTGCCCGTAACTACACTTTACAGATCATTGTAACGATTGTAGGCGTAAGGTCCTTGTGCCTCGGGATACGAACCGGGACCCAGCGCTTGCAAGGCGAGAGCGTTAACCACTATGCCACCGTACTTACTTAATCTACCATGTGGATTCCTCTACCTTTCCCCATGTCTCATCTCAGGAGTAGGCCCTCTAAACTATTGTATGTAGGAAGAATTCCCCTAACACGCTAATTGACTGTGGGGGATAGGAGTTGTGGCTATCAAATCACTATGCAGTACAATTACACATCTGCTGGTAAACCGAGTCACCCACGAGCAGCTTGGACTTGTTCCTTTTTTTATCAACCTCGATAACTATGTAACTACTGTATGTGTGAGCTATGATTTGCTTATCTGGAATTCCACCTTTTGGGAAGAACTACAGTAGTCATAATTTCAGGAGAATTTTTGTGGGTATAGTTATTGCAAGGGAAATAAATGCGAATTGTGCACAATATTACCCTCATTATTAAAGGACCTCTCCAGCGAAAAAAGTAAACAGTTAAAATCTGACAGAATCGACGGGTTTTGGAATAGTCCATCTCCTCATGGGGGATTCTCAGGGATTTCTTTGCTTTCAAAATCATTTCCTGAACGGCAGTTTTACTGTCAAAATTAGTAAGATGCCAGCCTCCCTACTCACTTGGCGATTAGACTTAGCAACTGCCTCTCAGGAAATGCTTTTGCAAACAAAGAAAACCCTGAGAATCCACCATGAGGAGATGGACTAGTTCAGAAGCGTAGCTAGAGATTATAGGGCCCCATAGCAGAATTTTGATAAGACCATCAGACTTAGGCAGTGTTGAGCAATGCCTCCTGCCCCTACCCTATGGGATATGAGGATATGAGTTGACTGGGCTATGTACATTCCTATGCAATGTATACTGCAAACAGTCTATAGGCACACAGATAAAGTCAGAAGGTGGGAAAACACAGGAGAAATAAAAGTGAAGACATAAATTACCACTTGGCCCCCCTCCGCTTTAGGGCCCCGTAGCAGTTGCTATCGCTGGTATTGCTATTGCTACACCCCTGGACTAGTCCAAAACTTGTTGGTTCTGTCAGATTTAAACCGCTTACTTTTTTAGCCGGAGTGGTCCTTTAACTTTATAAGCAACCTAATCTTTAAATGGACCCCTAGGTTGTACATTACCTAAAGATGTCAGACAAGCAGTGCTCTTGCTTCCCCCACATTTTATCTTTTGACTCTGCTATTACTAGCTAGAAATAGGAACTGACCGTTTTGATAAATGTGTGTTCTTCTTCAAGATGTTGTATCTCTAATGAAATTAATAATGTAATGTGGTTGAGATGACTTGTGCCTCTGTATATAACCCCCCTACTTTCTCTCTGGATGGGTATCTCACCTTCCCTGTGTTCAGCTGATGGTTAGTGTTGGCTGATGCTGATGATGGCCACTGGAGGCAGCAGTGAGTCCAGAGGGGATGAGAGCTATGGGTTGCAGCAGCAGCACCAGGGATCAACCTGGATCCACTACTGTATACAAACAGAAATGAAATGCTCTTGTCTTGTTTATTGCAAAGGCCAATCCATCCTTCCTGGGCTCCATGCAATACCTTAGTATGGATATAATGTAACAGCTACTTTGGTAATAAGGTATGTAGTAAGCTTACAACAAATGCTGACACCTGGAGCAAATACCCCAGTGCTTACAATGTACAGGATTTGAACCTTTGTGCATTGTGGCAGATTCCGCACACTGGCGGTAGCGGTGTTCTATATCGCAACAACGATGGACCCCTGGCCGGTGTCCTCCCTAAATGTATATGTGTCCCTCTCTCTCCAGGCCTATGCTGAAGGCTCACCTGTCCACTGGCACAACTTCTGGCCTCCTCCGGTGTATGGCGCTACCACAAGCGCCTGTACCACGTGACATCGGCCATGTAGGACGTCTCTAATGCGCCGGTGTCATGTGGTACAGGCTGTCATGGTGACACCGGATGATTTTCAAATCAGTGTGCAGTGTGTGGGCAATAGATTTGATCAGATAGGAATCTATCTGATGGTCAATATGGTGGCCATGGAGCAATGTATGGGTACCTTATGATGGTATCAGGAAGTCTTAATATTTAAAGTGGACCTGAAGTCACGCACAAAACAGAAGGGAAACAGAGAGAAATGCACCCTGTATGTATCTGTAGAGTTTAGACTGTCTAATTAACAACAATAACAATAATATTTCTATAGCGCTTTTCTCCCTGGGGACTCAAAGCGCTGTGACCCTGCATTATGCAGTCTTGGGAAAAGTGGTGAGTTTTTAGCCTTTTTTTTAAAGCTGTCCAGAGAAGGAGCCTCTCGTACTGATTGTGGAAGTGAGTTCCATTGAGTAGGGGCTGCATTCCCCCTCATCTGTGATCTGTGATTAATCACAAGTGATCCAACTCAAAAATCCACATACACACGGGCACCAGGTATACTTACTTTCCTTTTAAAGCGGACCCAAACCAAACATTTTTTTAATTCAAAATATTTAGTTGCACCACTCTGACACATACGAAGATAAATAAACACTCCTTCAAGCCTATGATCATTTCAGTGCATGCTTTTCACCCTTCTCTTTTCATAACTAGGTTTATACAGGAGCAGCCATTAGCAATTCCTCCTTTGCTGGAGACCATCTACTCCACCAGTTTGCCGGATTCCTCCAATAAAAATAAAATATTTTATATTTGTCATCATGCAGCTGAAAAAAGGCTGCTATTTATTATTATAATTTAGAAAATAGATTTTATTTCTGAAATCTTGTATTTTTCTGTTGGGTCCAATTTAATAGCAAAGCTTGCGTAGTGATATGACAGTTCACAGCATCCACTAGGAGGGATTTTCTGAGGGCTTTGTGAGTTGAAAACTCTTGCTGATGTAATGCTATGGGTGTGATCCCGCTGAAGGGATGTGATTTTATAAAAATCCCCCATGGCATTGCAATAGCAAGAGCTTTTTCAAATCACCAGCAATTAGAAATTGCTCCTAGTGGGTTTCTGTCCTAAATATACAGTACATCACCAGTTCCGGTGGCTACTCCCACAGAGAGCGACACGGTCCACAATTGTTTTGCTAGTTACTTCCTCACGGACTGCTGCTCTCCACGGCAAGGATAAGGCTTAATCGCCGCAGGAGTCGGCATGCGTGTTATATACCCCATAGGGGGCATGCCTCTACTACGCCCCTCGTCCAATCTGGCAGCCCGTTTCCCATCCTCTCAGCGTGCGCCACGGAGTGAGTACAGCCGAGAGAGGATGGGCCAATAGCAGCGCGTGTAACACGTACAGCGGCGTGCTCAAGATGCTGCTGTCATGTTAACCAAACACCGCGTCTGGTCAAGCTCGGTCTACCCGGAACCTGCCACATTAATCACAAGTGAAATTTGATCTCAGTTGTTTCAGCTGGCTAATTTGTAAACACAGGATGTTAACCCTATGTCTGCCTCAATAAAAGCAGGAAGTAGACACACTGCAGATTTATTGCAGGATTTGTATCAGCTGTAACAAAGAAATGTTTTTCTTTAAACGTTATTATGCTGTTGCTTATATTTTAGAGCAGAGAGGAAGTTCTGAGGTCAGGCCCGCATTAAGGTCAACCTAATCACAGGAGGGCCAGTAATGTATACAAAGGATTTTCTAAGAGCCTGAAATTCCTCTATAAGTGATACTCACAAATGATGGGCAGCCTGAAGCTGATTGATGCAACTGTGCCAAGTCGTTATTCCTACAGCTTTGCTGACTGTCAGACAGGGTCTGATTTCCTTGTTGGTCAGAGCTGGGCTTTATATTTATCTAGGGTGCATGTCTGGGTTGTGAAGCCAGTCTTGTCATCTTCATGCCATGCTGACAGGAGAGTGATGGAATGCTGCAGAGGTGGGAAAGGTTGTGATCTCCGAGGGTTGGAACACCATGGGATTGAACAGATCTGTCCTGGGTTCAGGATGGCAGACAAGTGAAGCACCTGGTGGATTAATGTTTACACTCTTATATCATCTGTACATGTTTACTGGCGAGATCGGCTTCCCAGAGAATCACTACAGAGAGGAGGAGGCCTCTTTCCAATTCAACTTCACTAGTTGTTAGAGGCTGGGGGGCGGGAGGTGTGGTGGCCCATGTGGTAAGAGGGTCCAATCAAGTATGTTCTGTCCCTTAACATTCCTCCTCAGAATACATTTTTCCCAAGAAAATACACTTGAATGAGACCCCTGAGACTGAAGCCATGTTTATAGTTGGGCCATTCTGTACTTTTAATTATCTTTAACAGTGTTTAAAGTGTCACTGTAGTGAAAATAACATACAGTATATACTCAGATATGTCGACTTCTAGTATAAGGTGACCCAAATATTTTACCACCTTAAAGAGACTCTAAAGGCACTTAAAAAACAGCTTTTTACCTTTTATTTATGTTAGGCATGTTTGCCCCTGTTAAAATGCCGCTATTCCGCTGCATAACGAGCATTTTTTACCCCCCCCCCAAATCACCTGTGCAAAATTTACGACTTTCTTGGTCGTGGATTTTGCTGCCCAGGGAGGCAGAGCTTTTGGCTGCAGCTCTACCTCCATGCGCATCAATCAGGGCATATCTCCGCCTCTCCCCTGCCCCTATCAGTAAAGGAAGACTGAGAGGGGCGGGAGGAGGCGGCGATCTGCACTGATGGACGCGCATGGAGGCAGAGCTGCAGCCAAAAGCTCTGCCTCTCACAGAAGCGCTCCCTACAATGTGCCCCAGGGGATTTGGGGGTAAAAAAACCCTTGTTCTGCCACGGGATGGCGGCGTTTTAACAGGGGCAAACATGCCTCACATAAATAAAAGGTAAAAAGCCTTTTTTTAATTGGCTTCAGATTCTCTTTAAGCTGGAATTTTTTGATAACTCCATTATAAGTGGACCCTGGAAAGTTCTACCGGACCCCTGCAGATAACCTGTCCCGCTCCGTCACTGAAGAATCCTCTGTTCCCCTGCCACTGGTCACCGTCCAATTATTCATATACTAGACAAATGCAACTGCAATGTTTTCTCGAAGCTCCAGTGGGAGTGAGGATGCGCGCAGTTGCATTGGTCTAGTGAGACGAATAATTGAACGTTGACCGATGGCGGGGGAACGGAGGATTCTTCAGTGACTGTGCAACCCCTTTAAGAAGGCAACATTATTTTTCTAAAAATGGTGTGACTGCAAAATTCTATATAGGTAGAAAAAAACAAAGTCTTGTAAAAGTAATACCTTTTAATGGCTAACTGATAAAGTTAAATTATGCATAATTAATAATTATAATAGCATAATTTAACTGTATCAGTTAGCCATTAAAAGTTATTACTTTTACCTACATAATTTGTTTGGCTAACATGGTACAGAAACATTTTTACTACTGAAAAATCCTAGCAACTCTTTATTTTAGTCTAGCAAATTCTTTATTTTGTAAGATAGATAAGCAGGGGCGCCTCTAGCCATTTTGTTACTCCAGGCGAGAAAAACGTGGTGCCCCCCGTCATTATAATCATAATGCGGCAATGTTTCACCATAAAATAATCGTAATGCGGCAGTGATTCACCAGAAAATAATCGTAATGTGGTCATCTTTCACCAGTAGATAATCGTAATGCAGCAATGTTCCACCAGAAAATAATCGTAATGCGGCAGTGATTCACCAGAAAATAATCGTAATGTGGTAATCTTTCACCAGTAGATAATCGTAATGTGGCAATGTTTCACCAGAAAATAATCGTAATACGGCAATCTTTCACCAGTAGCTAATCGTAATGCAGCAATGTTTCACTAGAAAATAATCGTAATGCGGCAGTCTTTCACCAGAAAATAATCGTAATGTGGAAATCTTTCACCAGTAGATAATCGTAATGCAGCAATGTTTCACTATAAAATAATCGTAATGCGGAAATCTTTCACTAGAAAATAATCGCAATGTGGCAATCTTTCACCAGAAAATAATCGTAATGCGGCAATCTTTCACCAGTAGATAATAGTAATGCAGCAATGTTTCACTATAAAATAATCGTAATGCAGAAATCTTTCACTAGAAAATAATCGTAATGTGGCAATCTTTCACCAGAAAATAATCGTAATGCGGCAATCTTTCACCAGAAAATAATCGTAATGCGGCAGTGATTCACCAGAAAATAATCGTAATGTAGTAATCTTTCACCAGTAGATAATCGTAATGCAGCAATGTTTCACTAGAAAATAATTGTAATGCGGCAATCTTTCACCAGAAAATAATTGTAATGCGGCAATCTTTCACCAGAAAATAATCGTAAGGTGTCAATCTTTCACCAGAAAATAATCGTAATGTGGCAGTCTTTTTTTTTTTTTTTTTTAAATATGTTTTATTGGTATTTTGAGAGTGAGGAAGGGGTACATTAACAGATGTACATATTAGCATAAAAATACATCTATGTCTTCTCATTTTCCCTCCTCCTCCTCTTTTTCCCCATTAACCCTCCCCCCTTTGTTCCCTTCCCCTCCCCCCCCCCCTCCCCGTGCTCAATGCCAGCAATGAATATAAGCTTGTACCCTCCTAAAATCTCTTATAGCATAGTACATTTTGTTATCTAAAAGCTCTGTTATATACCAAGGTCATACATTCCCCTTTGTTTCTCATTTATGTCAAGCATTTACAGATTACATTTTCTGAGACATTATGGCTTGTATTTGAGAGCTCCCAGGCTGTCACCTATATCTTCTAGGCAGTACCAAGTGGTAAAAGTGAAGTTCCCCATTAAAGTATTGATTTCTTCTTGAATGAAGGTTTCCAGTATGTAGTTTTTCCAGATTTTAAAGAAGGATTTAGTTCTTTTTTCCAGGGATTGTAGTGTGTAAAGTTTTTCTAGTAGAAATAAAGATGCCAGTTCCCGTTTGAGTAGTGACAGGGTGGGGAAATTTGGTGATATCCATTGTTGAAATATGGTACGCTTGGCTGAGGCCAATATTATATGAAATAGAGTCGATGGTTTTTTTGAGGAGTCCTCATTTTGCTTGTCGTAGTAATGAAATAGGCACAATTTCACTTCCTTTACCACTTGTTTGCGACATATAGCATTGGCATATTTAATAACCGTGTCCCAAAAATGATCTATAGCATAGCATCCCCAAATACAATGTAGTAAATCTGCCTGTGGATATTTGCATTTGGGGCATTGTGGGACATAGTAACTTGGAGGGTTTTTATATTTAATATTGAATGCATACTTTGCTCTATGCAGGAACAGTAGGTGTGATGTTCTGTGTTGCTCGTTTTTAATTAAGGATCTATATTCACAGAGTCCCTGAATGATAATGCGACCAATATCTTCCTCCAAAATGTCTTTTTCCCAACTTTGGAATGTTATATTAATCGCTTTATCTTCTTTGAACCTAGATAGTCCTGTGTTAATCAAAGCCAGGGATTGGGCCGGTTTCCCGGGAGCTATCAGGTTATCAAATGCATCTGGTAAGGCCACAGAATTCAAATTTTTTACATGGGATCGCACCAGGGATTGTATTTGTAGATATTGGAGAAAGCTATTTTTTGAAATAGAATATTTTACAATTAGTTCTTGAAATTTTAGCCATTTACCAGCTTTCAGGTCGAAAAGATTCCCCAACTTGGATATACCTCTATCTTCCCAATCAGAGAAATGTTGCTGAGTTATGCTGTCTGGGAAGTGTGGGTTGCCCCATATCGGCATATACTTAGATATGTATATTGGTAAGTGCAAAAGTTTGCGTATGCTTTTCCAGGTTGCCACTGTGTCTCTTATAATTGCATTTTGACGAAGACGTAATGGCAGGTCTTTTAATTTAGAGTGTAGGAGGCCGGAGAGAGCCCAAGGTTTTGCCACCTCGCTTTCTAAAGCATAGTTGGAATATTTGTCCATGTTTTTCAGCCAGTCATGGACATGTCTTATTAAAGAGGCTAAATTGTATTTGCGTATATTTGGTAGATTGAATCCTCCCAAGTCCTTGGGGGATTGCAGTTTTCTTAGGGATACTCTAGGCTTTCTCCCTTTCCATATAAACCTGGAGAATGCTGCTTCCAGTTGTTTTACATCTTTATGCCTAATAAGGAGTGGTAATGTCTGCATTGGGTATAATAGTCGTCCCATTGTGGTCATCTTAATTAGGGCTACTCGACCTGCTATTCCAATAGGGAGCTCATGCCACTTTATGAGTTGTTCCTTTATTTTGGAGAAGAGTGGGGTATAGTTTAATACATATAGTTGGGTGGGGTCTCTGGGAATATTAATCCCCAGGTATTTTATTTGTGATGTTACTATTTTTATTCCTAGGTTTAAATAGTCTCTTTTATTTGCTTGCTTAGATAGGAGCATAAGTTCACTTTTTTCTTTATTTATTTTAAGACCTGACAAATGGGAGAACTCCTTTAAAATTTGGAGTACCCTGGGCATTTGGATTATGGGATTTGGGAGGAAAATAAGGATGTCATCTGCAAATAGGGCTTGCTGTGTCTCGATCTCTCCGATTGTGATTCCCTGGATGTGTTTTCTGAGTATTGCTGCTAATGGCTCTAGAGCTAGGTTGAATAGCAGTGGAGACAGGGGGCACCCTTGCCTGACCCCTTTTGTTATGGGAAAGGACTCAGATATGAATCCAGGTGTTGAGATTTTGGCTCGGGGTCCTGAATATATTGTCTGGATGGCATTAAGGAATAACCCCTGAAACCCCATTGCTTTCATAACCTCCTGCATCCAATCCCATTCCACATTATCGAATGCTTTCTCTGCGTCTAATAGCAGCACTGCTGCAGATTTATATGATATCGGGTATGCTCTAGTATGCTCTAATATTGTTAGTACTTTCCTTATGTTTGACACTCCCGTTCTTCCTCTTATAAACCCTACTTGATTGGTGTGAATAACTGATGGCATGATTGTAGATAACCTGTTGGCCAAAATTTTAGAGAGGATCTTCACATCCTGATCTATGAGGGATATAGGACGATAAGACCCGGGATCTTGTGGGTCTTTTCCCGTTTTGGGCAGTAATCTAATATATGATAATTTTCCTGTGTTGAGGTAATTCTGATCTTTTATTATTTTGTTAAAGAGCTTCGTTAGGGACTCTGTTATTTCTGTTTGTAGTATTTTGTAGAATTCGCTTGTCAGCCCGTCTGGGCCTGGGGCTTTCTGGTTTTTTAAACCTTTAATAGTCTCTCTGACCTCCTGTACCGTTACCTCCTCGTTCAAGAAGTTAATTTGGTCCTCTGTAAGCTTGCCTATTGGGAGAGTTGGCAGGATCTCCTCCAAATTTGGGGGATCCTTCCTTGCAGTTGTGTATAGATTTGCAAAATATTCTCTAAAAAGATTGTGGACAGCTTTGGGGTGTGTGTGTATTGTCCCTGTGGCGTCTTTCAACTGAGTGGGTATCTGCTGTGATTGCTTGTGCCGCGCTATGTTTGCTAGCAGTTTACCCGCTTTTTCCCCATATTTGTGGAATGTTAGGCTTGTGTACGGTTTTTGGGCCTCTACCTGTAATTTGAACCAAAGATCTCCCTTAAATTTTGCTTGCTGCCAGTTGTCTCTATTTTCAGAAGTTGGGGATCGTTTAAACTTTTTGTAGGCTTCCCTTATTTTATTTACTTCTGCTTTGTATTGCTCCTGAGCTTTTCTTTTTTGAGCGGCCACATATGAGATAATTTTTCCTCGAAGGACCGCTTTTGCTGTTTCCCAATGTAATATTGGGGAGTTTTCATGTTCTTTGTTATCTAATGTGTAGTCTGACCACCACATTTTAAGTTTGTTTTCAAAATCTTCCTTCTGGTAATATTTACTTGGGAAGCGCGATAAAATATCAGTACCTCGTGAGTGAATTTCTCCTAATTCCAGCAAAACTGGCGAGTGATCGGAAATAATCATGTCCTCGATGCTTACTCTATTCAATCTTGTTAATAGAGAGATATGTATCAATGTGGCAGTCTTTCACCAGAAAATAATCGTAATGTGGCAATCTTTCACCAGTAGATAATCGTAATGCAGCAATGTTTCACTATAAAATAATCGTAATACGGCAATCTTTCACTAGAAAATAATCGTAATGTGGTAATCTTTCACCAGTAGATAATCGTAATGCAGCAATGTTTCACTAGAAAATAATCGCAATGCGGCAATCTTTCACCAGAAAATAATCGTAAGGTGTCAATCTTTCACCAGAAAAAAATCGTAATGTGGCAGTCTTTCACCAGAAAATAATCGTAATGTGGCAATCTTTCACCAGTAGATAATCGTAATGCAGCAATGTTTCACTATAAAATAATCGTAATGCGACAATCTTTCACTAGAAAATCGTAATTTGGCAGTCTTTTACCAGAAAATAATCGTAATGTGGCAATCTTTCACCAGTAGATAATCGTAATGCAGCAATGTTTCACCATAAAATAATCGTAATGCGGCAGTGATTCACCAGTAAATAATCGTAATGTGGTAATCTTTCACCAGTAGATAATCGTAATGTAGCAAAGTTTCACCAGAAAATAATCGTAATGCGGCAGTGATTCACCAGAAAATAAACGTAATGTGGCAATCTTTCACCAGAAAATAATCGTAATGCGGCAGTCTTTCACCAGAAAATTATCGTAATGTGGCAATCTTTCACCAGTAGATAATCGTAATGCAGCAATGTTTCACTATAAAATAATCGTAATGCGGCAATCTTCTTTCACTAGAAAATAATCGTAATGTGGCAATCTTTCACCAGAAAATAATCGTAATGCGGTAATCTTGCACCAGAAAATAATCGTAATGCGGCAGTGATTCACCAGAAAATAATCGTAATGTGGTAATCTTTCACCAGTAGATAATCGTAATGCAGCAATGTTTCACTAGAAAATAATCGTAATGCGGCAATCTTTCACCAGAAAATAATCGTAAGGTGTCAATCTTTCACCAGAAAATAATCGTAATGTGGCAGTCTTTCACCAGAAAATAATCGTAATGTGGCAATCCTTCACTAGAAAATAATCGTAATTTGGCAGTCTTTTACCAGAAAATAATCGTAATGTGGCAATCTTTCACCAGTAGATAATCGTAATGCAGCAATGTTTCACCATAAAATAATCATAATGTGGCAATCTTTCACCAGTAGATAATCGTAATGCAGCAATGTTTCACCATAAAATAATCGTAATGCGGCAGTGGTTCACCAGAAAATAATCGTAATGTGGTAATCTTTCACCAGTAGATAATCGTAATGTAGCAATGTTTCACCAGAAATGTAATCGTATTGCGGCAGTCTTTCACCAGAAAATTATCGTACTGTGGCAATCTTTCACCAGTAGATAACCGCAATGCAGCAATGTTTCACTATAAAATAATCGTAATGCGGCAATCTTTCACTAGAAAATAATCATAATGTGTCAATGGTACAGAAACATTTTTACTACTGAAAAATCCTAGCAACTCTTTATTTTAGTCTAGCAAATTCTTTATTTTGTAAGATAGATAAGCAGGGGCGCCTCTAGCCATTTTGTAACTCCAGGCGAGAAAAACGTGATGCCCCCCGTGAATATAATCATAATGCGGCAATTTTTTACCATAAAATAATCGTAATGCGGCAGTGATTCACCAGAAAATAATCGTAATGTGATAATCTTTCACCAGTAGATAATCGTAATGTGGCAATGTTTCACCAGAAAATAATCGTAATGCGGCAATCTTTCACCAGTAGCTAATCGTAATGCAGCAATGTTTCACTAGAAAATAATCGTAATGCGGCAATCTTTCACCAGAAAAAAATCGTAATGCGGCAGTCTTTCACCAGAAAATAATCGTAATGTGGCAATCTTTCACCAGTAGATAATTGTAATGCAGCAATGTTTCACTATAAAATAATCGTAATGCGGAAATCTTTCACTAGAAAATAATAGCAATGTGGCAATCTTTCACCAGAAAATAATCGTAATGCGGCAATCTTTTACCAGTAGATAATCGTAATGCGGCAATCTTTCACCAGTAGATAATCGTAATTCAGCAATGTTTCACTATAAAATAATCGTAATGCAGAAATCTTTCACCAGAAAATAATCGTAATGCGGCAATCTTTCACCAGAAAATAATCGTAATGCGGCAGTGATTCACCAGAAAATAATCGTAATGTGGTAATCTTTCACCAGTCGATAATCGTCATGCAGCAATGTTTCACTAGAAAATAATCGTAATGCGGCAATCTTTCACCAGAAAATAATCGTAATGTGGCAGTCTTTCACCAGAAAATAATCGTAATGTGGCAATCTTTCACCAGTAGATAATCGTAATGCAGCAATGTTTCACTATAAAATAATCGTAATGCGGCAATCTTTCACTAGAAAATAATCGTAATGTGGCAGTCTTTTACCAGAAAATAATCGTAATGTGGCAGTCTTTTACCAGAAAATAATCGTAATGTGGCAGTCTTTTACCAGAAAATAATCGTAATGTGGCAATCTTTCACCAGTAGATAATCGTAATGCAGCAATGTTTCACCAGAAAATAATCGTAATGCGGCAGTGATTCACCAGAAAATAATCGTAATGTGGCAATCTTTCACCAGAAAATAATCGTAATGCGGCAGTCTTTCACCAGAAAATTATCGTAATGTGGCAATCTTTCACCAGTAGATAATCGTAATGCAGCAATGTTTCACTATAAAATAATCGTAATGCGGCAATCTTTCACTAGAAAATAATCGTAATGTGGCAATCTTTCACCAGAAAATAATCGTAATGCGGCAATCTTTCACCAGAAAATAATCGTAATGCGGCAGTGATTCACTAGAAAATAATCGTAATGGGGTAATCTTTCACCAGTAGATAATCGCAATGCAGCAATGTTTCACTAGAAAATAATCGTAATGCGGCAATCTTTCACCAGAAAATAATCGTAAGGTGTCAATCTTTCACCAGAAAATAATCGTAATGTGGCAATCTTTCACCAGTAGATAATCGTAATGCAGCAATGTTTCACTATAAAATAATTGTAATGCGGCAATCTTTCACTAGAAAATAATCGTAATTTGGCAGTCTTTCACCAGAAAATAATCGTAATGTGGCAATTTTTCACCAGTAGATAATCGTAATGCAGCAATGTTTCACCATAAAATAATCGTAATGCGGCAGTGGTTCACCAGAAAATAATCGTAATGTGGTAATCTTTCACCAGTAGATAATCGTAATGTAGCAATGTTTCACCAGAAAATAATCGTAATGCGGCAGTGATTCACCAGAAAATAAACGTAATGTGGCAATCTTTCACCAGAAAATAATCGTAATGCGGCAGTCTTTCACCAGAAAATTATCGTAATGTGGCAATCTTTCACCAGTAGATAATCATAATGCAGCAATGTTTCACTATAAAATAATCGTAATGCGGCAATCTTTCACCAGAAAAAAATCGTAATGCGGCAGTCTTTCACCAGAAAATTATCGTAATGTGGCAATTTTTCACCAGTAGATAATTGTAATGCAGCAATGTTTCACTATAAAATAATCGTAATGCGAAAATCTTTCACTAGAAAATAATAGCAATGTGGCAATCTTTCACCAGAAAATAATCGTAATGCGGCAATCTTTTACCAGTAGATAATCGTAATGCGGCAATCTTTCACCAGTAGATAATCGTAATTCAGCAATGTTTCACTATAAAATAATCGTAATGCAGAAATCTTTCACTAGAAAATAATCGCAATGTGGCAATCTTTCACCAGAAAATAATCGTAATGCGGCAGTCTTTCACCAGAAAATAATCGTAATGCGGCAGTGATTCACCAGAAAATAATCGTAATGTGGTAATCTTTCACCAGTAGATAATCGTAATGCAGCAATGTTTCACCAGAAAATAATCGTAATGTGGCAGTCTTTCACCAGAAAATAATCGTAATGTGGCAATCTTTCACCAGTAGATAATCGTAATGCAGCAATGTTTCACTATAAAATAATTGTAATGCGGCAATCTTTCACTAGAAAATAATCGTAATTTGGCAGTCTTTCACCAGAAAATAATCGGAATGTGAATCTTTCACCAGTAGATAATCGTAATGCAGCAATGTTTCACCATAAAATAATCGTAATGCGGCAGTGGTTCACCAGAAAATAATCGTAATGTGGTAATCTTTCACCAGAAAATAATCGTAATGCGGCAGTCTTTCACCAGAAAATTATCGTAATGTGGCAATCTTTCACCAGTAGATAATCATAATGCAGCAATGTTTCACTATAAAATAATCGTAATGCGGCAGTCTTTCACCAGAAAATTATCGTAATGTGGCAATCTTTCACCAGTAGATAATCGTAATGCAGCAATGTTTCACCATAAAATAATCGTAATGCGGCAGTGGTTCACCAGAAAATAATCGTAATGTGGTAATCTTTCACCAGTAGATAATCGTAATGTAGCAATGTTTCACCAGAAAATAATCGTAATGCGGCAGTGATTCACCAGAAAATAAACGTAATGTGGCAATCTTTCACCAGAAAATAATCGTAATGCGGCAGTCTTTCACCAGAAAATTATCGTAATGTGGCAATCTTTCACCAGTAGATAATCGTAATGCAGCAATGTTTCACCATAAAATAATCGTAATGCGGCAGTGGTTCACCAGAAAATAATCGTAATGTGGTAATCTTTCACCAGTAGATAATCGTAATGTAGCAATGTTTCACCAGAAAATAATCGTAATGCGGCAGTGATTCACCAGAAAATAAACGTAATGTGGCAATCTTTCACCAGAAAATAATCGTAATGCGGCAGTCTTTCACCAGAAAATTATCGTAATGTGGCAATCTTTCACCAGTAGATAATCATAATGCAGCAATGTTTCACTATAAAATAATCGTAATGCGGCAATGTTTCACCAGAAAATAATCGTAATGTGGCAGTCTTTCACCAGAAAATAATCGTAATGTGGCAATCTTTCACCAGTAGATAATCGTAATGCAGCAATGTTTCACTATAAAATAATTGTAATGCGGCAATCTTTCACTAGAAAATAATCGTAATTTGGCAGTCTTTCACCAGAAAATAATCGTAATGTGGCAATCTTTCACCAGTAGATAATCGTAATGCAGCAATGTTTCACCATAAAATAATCGTAATGCGGCAGTGGTTCACCAGAAAATAATCGTAATGTGGTAATCTTTCACCAGAAAATAATCGTAATGCGGCAGTCTTTCACCAGAAAATTATCGTAATGTGGCAATCTTTCACCATTAGATAATCATAATGCAGCAATGTTTCACTATAAAATAATCGTAATGCGGCAATCTTTCACTTTAAAATAATCGTAATGTGTCAATGGTACAGAAACATTTTTACTACTGCAAAATCCTAGCAACTCTTTATTTTGTCACTCCAGGCGAGAAAAACGTGGTGCCCCCCCCCCCCCCCCCCCGTGAATGTAATCATAATGCAGAAAATAATCGTAATGTGGTAATCTTTCACCATAAAATAATCGTAATGCGGCAGTGATTCACCAGAAAATAATCGTAATGCGGCAATCTTTCACCAGTAGCTAATCGTAATGCAGCAATGTTTCACTAGAAAATAATCGTAATGCAGCAATGCGGCAGTCTTTCACCAGAAAAAAATCGTACTGCGGCAGTCTTTCACCAGAAAATAATCGTAATGTGGCAATCTTTCACTAGTAGATAATTGTAATGCAGCAATGTTTCACTATAAAATAATCGTAATGCGGAAATCTTTCACTAGCAAATAATAGCAATGTGGCAATCTTTCACCAGAAAATAATCGTAATGCGGCAGTCTTTCACCAGAAAATTATCGTAATGTGGCAATCTTTCACCAGTAGATAATCGTAATGCAGCAATGTTTCACCATAAAATAATCGTAATGCGGCAGTGGTTCACCAGAAAATAATCGTAATGTGGTAATCTTTCACCAGTAGATAATCGTAATGTAGCAATGTTTCACCAGAAAATAATCGTAATGCGGCAGTGATTCACCAGAAAATAAACGTAATGTGGCAATCTTTCACCAGAAAATAATCGTAATGCGGCAGTCTTTCACCAGAAAATTATCGTAATGTGGCAATCTTTCACCAGTAGATAATCATAATGCAGCAAAGTTTCACTATAAAATAATCGTAATGCGGCAATCTTTCACCAGAAAAAAATCGTAATGTGGCAGTCTTTCACCGGAAAATTATCGTAATGTGGCAATTTTTCACCAGTAGATAATTGTAATGCAGCAATGTTTCACTATAAAATAATCGTAATGCGAAAATCTTTCACTAGAAAATAATAGCAATGTGGCAATCTTTCACCAGAAAATAATCGTAATGCGGCAATCTTTTACCAGTAGATAATCGTAATGCGGCAATCTTTCACCAGTAGATAATCGTAATGCAGCAATGTTTCACTATAAAATAATCGTAATGCAGAAATCTTTCACTAGAAAATAATCGCAATGTGGCAATCTTTCACCAGAAAATAATCGTAATGCGGCAGTCTTTCACCAGAAAATAATCGTAATGCGGCAGTGATTCACCAGAAAATAATCGTAATGTGGTAATCTTTCACCAGTAGATAATCGTAATGCAGCAATGTTTCACCAGAAAATAATCGTAATGTGGCAGTCTTTCACCAGAAAATAATCGTAATGTGGCAATCTTTCACCAGTAGATAATCGTAATGCAGCAATGTTTCACTATAAAATAATTGTAATGCGGCAATCTTTCACTAGAAAATAATCGTAATTTGGCAGTCTTTCACCAGAAAATAATCGTAATGTGGCAATCTTTCACCAGTAGATAATCGTAATGCAGCAATGTTTCACCATAAAATAATCGTAATGCGGCAGTGGTTCACCAGAAAATAATCGTAATGTGGTAATCTTTCACCAGAAAATAATCGTAATGCGGCAGTCTTTCACCAGAAAATTATCGTAATGTGGCAATCTTTCACCAGTAGATAATCATAATGCAGCAATGTTTCACTATAAAATAATCGTAATGCGGCAATCTTTCACTTTAAAATAATCGTAATGTGTCAATGGTACAGAAACATTTTTACTACTGCAAAATCCTAGCAACTCTTTATTTTGTCACTCCAGGCGAGAAAAACGTGGTGCCCCCCCCCCCCCGTGAATGTAATCATAATGCAGAAAATAATCGTAATGTGGTAATCTTTCACCATAAAATAATCGTAATGCGGCAGTGATTCACCAGAAAATAACCGTAATGCGGCAATCTTTCACCAGTAGCTAATCGTAATGCAGCAATGTTTCACTAGAAAATAATCGTAATGCAGCAATGCGGCAGTCTTTCACCAGAAAAAAATCGTACTGCGGCAGTCTTTCACCAGAAAATAATCGTAATGTGGCAATCTTTCACTAGTAGATAATTGTAATGCAGCAATGTTTCACTATAAAATAATCGTAATGCGGAAATCTTTCACTAGAAAATAATAGCAATGTGGCAATCTTTCACCAGAAAATAATCGTAATGCGGCAATCTTTTACCAGTAGATAATCGTAATGCGGCAATCTTTCACCAGTAGATAATCGTAATTCAGCAATGTTTCACTATAAAATAATCGTAATGCAGAAATCTTTCACTAGAAAATAATCACAATGTGGCAATCTTTCACCAGAAAATAATCGTAATGCGGCAGTCTTTCACCAGAAAATAATCGTAATGCGGCAGTGATTCACCAGAAAATAATCGTAATGTGGTAATCTTTCACCAGTAGATAATCGTAATGCAGCAATGTTTCACTAGAAAATAATCGTAAGGTGTCAATCTTTCACTAGAAAATAATCGTAATTTGGCAGTCTTTCACCATAAAATAATCGTAATGTGGCAATCTTTCACCAGTAGATAATCGTAATGCAGCAATGTTTCACCATAAAATAATCGTAATGCGGCAGTGATTCACCAGAAAATAATCGTAATGTGGTAATCTTTCACCAGTAGATAATCGTAATGTAGCAAAGTTTCACCAGAAAATAATCGTAATGCGGCAGTGATTCACCAGAAAATAATCGTAATGTGGCAATCTTTCACCAGAAAATAATCGTAATGCGGCAGTCTTTCACCAGAAAATTATCGTAATGTGGCAATCTTTCACCAGTAGATAATCGTAATGCAGCAATGTTTCACTATAAAATAATCATAATGCGGCAATCTTTCACTAGAAAATAATCGTGATGTGGCAATCTTTCACCAGAAAATAATCTTAATGCGGCAGTCTTTCACCAGAAAATAATCGTAATGTGGCAATCTTTCACCAGTAGATAATCGTAATGCAGCAATGTTTCACTATGAAATAATCGTAATGCGGCAATCTTTCACCAGAAAATAATCGTAATGTGGCAATCTTTCACCAGAAAAAAATCGTAATGCGGCAGTCTTTCACCAGAAAATAATCGTAATGTGGCAATCTTTCACCAGTAGATAATCGTAATGCAGCAATGTTTCACTATAAAATAATCGTAATGCGGAAATCTTTCACTAGAAAATAATCGTAATGCGGCAATCTTTCACCAGAAAATAATCGTAATGTGGCAATCTTTCACCAGAAAATAATCTTAATGCGGCAGTCTTTCACCAGAAAATAATCGTAATGTGGCAATCTTTCACCAGTAGATAATCGTAATGCAGCAATGTTTCACTATGAAATAATTGTAATGCGGCAAACTTTCTATAGAAAATAATCATAATGTGGCAATCTTTCACCAGAAAATAATCGTAATATGGCAGTCTTTCACCAGAAAACAATCGTAATGCGGCAGTGATTCACCAGAAAATAATCGTAATGTGGTAATCTTTCACCAGTAGACAATCGTAATGCAGCAATGTTTCACTAGAAAATAATCATAATGCGGCAGTCTTTTACCAGAAAATAATCGTAATGTGGCAATCTTTCACCAGTAGATAATCGTAATGCAGCAATGTTTCACCAGAAAATAATCGTAATGCGGCAGTCTTTCACCAGAAAATAATCGTAATGTGGCAATCTTTTACCAGTAGATAATTGTAATGCAGCAATGTTTCACTAGAAAATAATCGTAATGTGGCAGTCTTTCACCAGAAAATAATCGTAATGCGGCAATCTTTCACCAGAAAATAACCGTAATGTGGCAATCTTTCACCATAAAATAATCGGAATGCGGCAATCTTTCACCATGAAATAATTGTAATGCGGCAATGTTTCACCAGAAAATAATCGGAATGCGGCAGTCTTTCACCAGAAAATAATCGTATTGCGGCAATCTTTCACCAGAAAATAATCGTAATGCGGCAGTCTTTCACCAGAAAATAATCGGAATGCGGCAGTCTTTCACCAGAAAATAATCGTAATGCGGCAGTCTTTCACCAGAAAATAAATGTAATATGTGCAGCTTTTCACCAGAAAATACAACTAAGCAGGGCTCCTCTTCCGCCCCTCCTTATTAGTTTACCCAATAGCCCCATAGCCCTCAAGTGAGCAGACTGTCAATCCATTGACAGGAAAGATCCTCTAGGTTGGCTTACCTTATTTCTCAATGCTGGCTGGCTCTCTACATTCAGGCTGACTGAGCCACGTGTTTTGAGGGGGTGGAATGCTTGCAGCTAGGAACGAAGGGCCAGAGGTTTAAGCCGGGGGGGGGCTCTGTAGCGAGCAGCATCCTGTGCCCTGGCTGGCGAATCATGCTTGCGGCAGAGGGTGGAGTTAGAGGCGGCACGGCACGAGATAAACTAAGTACCTGTGCGGCTGCTCGCTCTGAAACAGAGGAGAGGGGGCAGTCTGGCAGGAGGCACAGCTGTCATAGAAGCGTGGCGGTGGGCCAGCATGAAAAAAACAAGTACCTGTGCGGCTGCTCGCTCTGAAACAGAGGAGAGGGGGCAGTCTGGCAGGAGGCACAGCTGTCATAGAAGCGTGGCGGTGGGCCAGCATGAAAAAAACAAACACACAGTAGCGGCCATGGTGAGCGGAATCCCCTGCGTTGCGCCCCCGGCGCTCCAGGCGACCATTTGTACTTGCCTGGTGGTTGAGACGCCGCTGTAAATAAGGCAGCTCCCCACCAGTATTATAGTTTGTACTGGTAAAAGATGAAGGTTTGTCATTGGCACGCACAGTACTGTGTAATACAGTATATAGGTACTTTATTGATGATGATGATTATGCAGGAGAACAGAGGCGCCAAAAGGATAAAAGGAAACTAAATGAGCTTAAATACCAAATTCTTGGTAAATAGAGGAGTCTAGTGGTGGAGTTACCTCCTCCACGTAGACACACAACGACTGTAGTAAAGACAGTCAATATATTTTATTTATGAACTCCAAATATGCAACTACAAATAGGCAACCTGAGGCTCTTCTACTGACCACATATGCTATTGCTCCGTTGTTATTGCCTGATGAAGCGGGATCAAACCTGCGAAACGGGTTGCATATTTGGAGTTCATAAATAAAATATATTGACTGTCTTTACTACAGTCGTTGTGTGTCTACTTGGAGGAGGTAAGTCCACCACTACCTCCTCTATTTACCAAGAATTTGGTTTTTAAGCTCATTTAGCTTCCTTTTATCCTTTTGGCGCCTCCGTTCTCCTGCATAATATTGAGTCCACCCTGGGTGGAGGGTTGAACCCCCTTTTTCTTATCTACAGAGAGCAACTTCTTATTCCTGAGTGGGGTCAGGAAAATCTCCCCACCTGCTTTTACAGTGGTTGCCTAATGGTAACCCTGGTTTGTGAGTATTAATATTTACTCTATCTAGTAACCTTTTACCAGTACATATTACACTATTGGGGCTCTTGGTGTTCCTTGTTTTTGATGATGATGATGATGATGATGATGATGATGATGATGATGATAATAACAAGATTGAGAACTTCGAAAACATTTTAGGCACTTAAATAGTATAAAAAAAATAGTTATCAATTTATAAACTACGTTTATGAAAAATAAATACAAAAAAAAACATTTTATGTGACTTAATTTACGTTTTAAAAATAAAGTAAACCTGGAATGAAAAAAAAATTCCCCTTGAGGACGCTTTCCTCGGGAGAGGGAAACCTCTGGGTCTTAGTGAGGCTTTCCTCATCCTCCTGTGCAGCACCAATCCAGCGCTGGCACCCCTGAAAATCCGCCGACGATGCATGTAGGTACAGTAGTGGTTGCAGCACGCGGTCATATTTACCTCTGAGCTCGAGCGCAGGCGCAATACCAGCTTCTACTCAGGCGTCGGTGGAAATAGCAAAGTCCATTTTGTAGTCGCAAGAAGCCTATGCCATACCTCCCAACTTTTTCAGATGAGAAAGAAGGATACTTAAGCCACGCCCCTCCCACAACCCTGATCATGCCCCTGCCACACCCCTAGTCACGCATACCAAAAAAGATTTCATAAGAAAAATATGTTGTTTTTTTCTTTTTCTCTTTTTTTTCTTTTTTCAACCTGCAGAGTACACCTCCTGGCCATATTTAAAATAATTTAACCACTTCGCGTCCCTGGGGTTTTCCCCCTAAAAAACCAGAACAATTTTCTACATTTCACACTCTTCCCATTCATTAGCCAATAACTTTATCACTACTTATCACACATAAATGATCTATACCTTGTTTTTTTCGCCACCAATTAGGCTTTGTTTGGGTGGTACATTTTGCTTAGAATTATTTAATTTTGTAGAGATTTTAAAGGTAATAAGGGGAAAAAAATGAAAAAAAGTAATTATTTCTCAGTTTTCAGCCATTATAATTTGAAAAAAATAAGTGGTACTGTAGATTAAACCTACACATTTGATTTGCCCGTTTGTCCTGGTTATTACTGGCTTTGGATTTTTCTTTAATTGTTGTGGCACTTTTTAATCCTCCCCGTACCCTAGTTAGCAAGATGTGCTCCCTTATACCCTCCCTCCCCCATACTTGGCCAGATGTGCCTCTGTACCCTTCCCCAGCCCCAGATGTGCCTCTGTAACCCTCCCACTTCAGTAAACCAGACGTGCCTGTTTATCTCCCCCCCCCCCATAGTTAGCTAGATGTGTGTTTTTTATTACCCCCCCCCCCCCATTCATAGCCAGGTGTGTGCCCTTTATGCCTCCCCTTCCCCCATTTATAGCCAGCTGTGTGCCCCTTTTAATTTGTATCCCCCCCATGGATAGCCAGGTGTTGGCCCTTTAAGATATTTTATCTCCCCAAATGCCAGGTGTCCCCCCTACCCCCTCTGCAGAGCTAGGCGCAGGGAAGCATTACAAGTAAGAATCTCTCAACTGACCTTGTTCCACCGGTGATCGCGATCTCCTCCCTACACTACTGCTGTCAGACTCACTATGCTGACCGGATTGGGTCCCGGCTTGATGACGTCATCAAGCCGTGACCCGATTCATTCAGCATAGTGAGGCTGACAGCGGTACTGCAGGGAGAGGATCGCGATCGGCGCAGGAACAAGGTCAGGTAAAGATTGTTACATTGTAATCCTCCATGCTGCCCGGAGGGAGGGTATTAAAGAGGATCGGGAGGGGGGTGGGAGGATCGGAGACCCGGGAAGGGATGCCAGTGTAGTGTAGTTAGGGGGAGGGGGTTAATGAGCCCAGGAGCGTGCTAGCACACCCGCTGTGCTCATTAAATGACAGCAACTTATAATGTCGTCAGGTTGCTTTCAGGAGCCACTTGCAATGACGTGATTAAACTGTATGCGGGATGTAAACTGGTTAAATATGCCGCCTAAGTATGGCCTCCTCCTCCCCTACAGCCATGCCAATCCTCGCCAATAGTAGTAACCTGCAGAGTACCATTCCGAGGCATATTTAAAAAAAGGATTTAAATATGCCGCCTAAGTATGGCCTACTTCTTCCGTACAGCCATGCCAATCGTCACCAAATGTGGCAACCATCAGAGTACCACTCCGGGGCATATTTAAAATGCCCCGGTTCATTTTCCTTTATATTAACATTGTAAAATTAGTAATATATCAATTTAAATGAAGGGAATAAAGTTTAGAGTCAATCAAACACATATTTTAGTAGAGAAATATATATATTTACATATAAAGAGGGACAAATGAGGAGGAAAGAGGGACAGGGCTCCTAAAGAGGAACTGTCCCTCCAAAAGAGGGACAGTTGGGAGCTATGCTATGCAGTAGGGTGGACCCGTTCTGGCTCAGCAATTTCCGCTGGAGCCCGAGGAGGGCGCTGGTATTGCACCTGCGCTGGAGTACAGAGGTAGATGTTGCCGTCTGCTGCTGCTGTTGGGAACCAGCGCTGGATTGGTGCTGCACAGGAGAAAGAAGGAGGCCTCCCCCTCCCGAGGTAAGTAACCCCAGGGGGACTTTTCTTTATTACAGTTTTTCTTTAAAAATAAAAAAATAAATGTTTGTTTTATTCATTTTAAAAGCATCCTTTACAGTTTCTTTCACAAAGTCTAAAGTTTGTGCACAGAACTAAGTCACATGGGCATCACTGATGGGAATAATGATTGTTATCTGTAGCGGTATATAAAGTGATTATTTGTGGAGGGGGGCCAGACAGCAGCATGCCCAGGAGAGGCCGTGTACGCGCTCCAAGCTGTGGTCACATGTGGTAAAGTCGGTTGGCTGTGCTATGCAGACCTGTCAAGAGACGGGACAGGATGAGGATTTACGTAGAGTGTCCTGTTCACTCCGGGAAGGTGGCCAAACCAAAGACACCCGTTTCACTTGCCACTATGAGACTGACTGACATCTCCGGAGGAGACACTTTTATGATGCAAGAGGCTACAAAACTCCCAACGAGGGGATTTGTAGTGATACTAAATAGCCTTTAAAAAAATCTGGCATTTGGAGAAGCAAGGCTCTGGAACTCATCAAAGACGTATCTTTGGAAGAAAGCACCTATGGGAAAAACTGAAATTGTGCCCTACAAAAATTTTAAGGTGTAGCCTCAACTTTGGTTGTGTACAAGTTGAAATGATTAATGGCGTGTAAGAATTAAGCATGGCAATAGGTCAGCATTTACAAATCCTCCAAATAACGATCAGGTAGATGGTTCCCACTTCCCACCATGTAATCAGGTAGCAGAATATCCTTCAAAGATAAGACTCCCCATCCAAACAAACCTTCATATAAAGCTTACATTTATTTATGCTGTCCAGCATCGAGTCTCCCAACTCTGAACTAATCTGCTGTGCTCTCTGCCCCCCACCTCAGGTGGTGCCAGAGAGCAGAGCTGCTGCAGAGTCCCTGACAGATGCTCAAGCTCTTCAAAGTAAGAGGCACCCATGCCACGTGCCATACCTGTACTCCTCTAGATATGCCTCTGGATCCCATAGAGCCCTCCCAATCCTCTCAATGGCGTTGTTCCAGTGCTGCTCCCCCCCCCCCCCCCTTGTATTTGACAAACCTTCAGGGATCTTTGGAAGGACTCATGTCTCCGAGTGCTTCTGAAGACAGATGGCTCCGTACTGCGCATGAGCCGCCCGTCCTTTTGGACACAGGTGTGTGTCCCAAAGGACGGGCGGCAAATTTGAACGTCAGAGAGCGTTGGAAGGAAAACACCGAGAGAGGACAGGGAGGGCTCTATGATATTCAGAGCCTTCCCTCTCCATAGGCAAGTAATCTGATTTTTATGTGGCTTCAGACTTGCTATATCTAGACAGGTGGAAAGAAAACTGGAGCGCTTGTACTTAGAGCAACCAATCAAGTTTCAGGTGTTAAATGATAAATGGGTGCTATTTAGGGCTGGGTCTCTGCATAGGACAGGGGTCCCCAAACGTTTTGGATCCAGGGCCAGGTCAACGTACTTCAGACTGCTGGGGGGCCGGAGTATACCTAAAATTATGTTTGTGCACCAGACAGTGAAGCATACCCAGGTGACAATTGGACAGCAGTGTCACCTGATGTGGAATTTGATTGGAAACCAGCGAATTACTGCTTTCTGGCTTAATTCTATATGCAGACCACCAATATTTAAATATGTAGCTGACCGCATCTATACTACATAGGTGTGTAAGGGACAGGTAAAAAAGCCTCAGGGGGCCACATTCGGCCCGCGGGCCTTAGTTTGAGGACCACTGGCAAAGGATATATAGGCCATAGCCTGGGGGGAAGCTGTACATGGGGGTCACACATGAAACAGAGGGACTGCTACACATGGATAGGCAACTCAAATTACTGCACATAGACAAAGAAAGCAGATAGTCATGGAAAAGTGACACGGCTGTCCCCCTGGGACATTAGAGAGTGATCGGCTCTCATAGGCAGAAGCCTATGACAGCTGATCGCCATAATTGGCCAACTGGGGGGAGGGAGGGGTTTGTGAAAAAAAAAAAAAAATAGTAAAAAATAATACAAAAATAAAGAAACAAATATTTATTAAAAAAATAGTGTTTACAATGTATGCTGAGGCTATAAACAAGAAATTAAGCTATACCGTGTATTAAGCGACACTTTGTGGTATTGTAACATAAAGGGAATGACTACTTTGTTACGTGGTTGAAGCAGTGATTACCATTAAAGTGGACCTGAACTTTTGCACAGGACCGAAGAAAAACATAAAGAAATGCACCCTGTGTGTATTCAGAGAGTTTAGCATGTCTAATTCCCCTTTATCGGTGACTAGTCACAACTGTAATTTGATCTCTCAGCTACGTCAGCTGGCTACCTCGGCAGAGGAGATGATTTATAAACACAGGATGTTAATGCTTCCATTAAAGCAGGAGGTAGACACACATACTTATTGCAGGATTTGCATTAGCTTTAACAAATAAATATTTTTTCTTTAAAGGGTATTATGATGTTGCTTATCTTTTCAGAGCAGAGAGGAAGTTCTGAGTACAGGTGAGTTTTGGTGCAGTTGTTGTACAAGTACATACAGAGCACAGGAGGTAGGGGGACAGCATATCATTTACATTGGGGCCGGTTACTTTGTAGTGTCATCTCTGCCATAAAGGAAATTCTCATTTCGGAGTCATGCGGTCTGATACAGCACAGGTTTCCTGTAGCAGTACATTTAAAAAGGACGCAAGGTAATAGCCAGGGCCGGATTTAGGCCAGGGTAACCTAGGCCATAGCCTAAGGCACCACAGGAGCAAGCTACCCACCTGGTGCAACATTTGCAAGCTTGAAAATGCTGCAGTGCAGTGAGATCGGGCTAGCGCCTCACTGCAGTACTCTCCTGCCAGCCACTTGTGCAACGGCCGTCCTGCTGTTTTGCACATTGGCATTGTGGAGGGTGGCTACGGACTGGGGCAGAGTTGTGAGCAGAGGAAGTGGAATAGCAGCCGCAAGTCACTGCCATCTCTGCTTGTCTCCAGCGTAGATGCTTCCTCTTCCCCTCTACATGTGACTGAAAAGGCAGTAGCTGATGGAGATGGAGGGGAAGAGGAAGCTTCTGCGCTGGAGATGAGCGGAGAAGTGAGTGACACTGATTGCTGCTGCGGTGTGAAGGCGAGGTGGCTACCTGTACTGAAGGGAAGGAATAAGGGAGTCATCTGGCTATTTATACAGGAGAGCTAGGGACGTCATCAGGCTACCTATATCAGAGGAAAGTGTGTGTGTGGGGGTCATTTTGCTACCTATACTGAAGGGGGGTGGCAGATGACAGTGGCCTTGGGCGGAAAAGAATACAAATCCGGCCCTAGTAATAGCAATTGCCGATAGCAGCATATAAGTAAAATTACCGATATTCTACTATCACTGTCCCAACAAGCTGTCAGTTGAAAAGAAGCTGCAGCCGTATCTCTCTTCTCCCAGGGCTCTTCTTCGCAGACTGCTTAAAGAGGAACTTTAACCCAGGATTGAACTTCATCCCAGTCAGTAGCTGACACCCCCTTTCCCATGAGAAATCGTTCCCTTTTCTCTGTATGGCTGATATTGTGGTGAAACCCCTCCCACAGTGTGATGTCATGATCATGGTCCTGACAGTTTCCTGTCTATGAACCTTACTGCATTGTGAGAAATAACTGCTTTTTTTCCAACCAAGCAAGCAATATCAGGCACTGATTAGCAGTCACCACTATGCCAGCAGCAGTAACAGCTGCTGATTAGCAGCTGCCACTGTGCTAAATGCATACCGTTCGTGAGTAATTTCCCATGGACATTTTTTTATTTGCCAAAATGTCACAGGCATAGTGTAGATAACAGGAATCGGCAAAAATGTTGTTTAATTTCACTAGCTCAGCCCCCTAGCACTCTTAAAGTGGTCTAAAACTCCGACATAACATTCAATAAAAATGTGTTTTCCTACTTTTTATTACTCATACAGTTATCATATTTGCTTTTGTACATAAGTAATATTGTCTGTTTACAAAATATAAGTTTCCAAAGTGTAGTATATCTTGCCCTAAAAACTGCCATTGCATTTTATTCAAACTGCTTTTTATTATATATTAACGTCTTCAAATGAGCTATTCTGAACTGTGTGCACAGAGAGCTCCTTTTCACCCGTTAGGCTTCCTGCACACTGCAAATCTGTTTTGCGATTTCGATTCCGATTTGCAATTGCATTTTTCCCTGAATGCAATCAACAGAAAAACGTAGGAAAAACGCAGCATGCAGTAACTATTAAAATCGGAATCGAATGTAAAAACTGATTCGGAATCTCGTGCAGGGAGCCTAACACAGTCTAACAACATTGGAATGTAAACATTGGAACGGAGTATAAAGATACTGTTATGTACAGTTTGGATGCGGATTTGAAGCTAAATAGCAGGGCAAAGTGCCTTGTTTAACCATTTCCGTGATGTTCTGCTAAGATATGTCTGGGATAGTAGCCTTAAAGCTGTGAGGAATCTTTTAGAGCAAAGTAGAAATGCTGACTTTCAGAGCACTTTAATAACAGCGATATGGCCCTCTGTCTAAAAAGTTTGGATACCCATGGCTTAGGGCCCGTTTACACTAGAGCGAATCTGCATGCAGATTCGCATAACCAATAATAGTTAATGGGCCTGTTTCCACTTGTCAGGAAATCTGTACGGTGGTCTGTGCAGAGGAAATCTGCACAACAGAGCCATCAGAATTCGCTTGCCGCACACACCACATGTGATTTACCTGTAATGTATTTAATAGGAAATTTGCATGCGTTTTCGATATGCGCATTTTCCATGCGAATTTGCGTACATTTTTGTGTAAAATTAATGTAAAAACACACAGGTGCTGACATGATTAAAATTGCATACTTACAAATAAAATTTGCATACAAACGCGTACAAATACGCATCTGCGTGTTTTCCACAACGTAATCGCACCGCACTAGTGGAAACGTAGCCTCCCATATTCCAGCAGATGGCTAAAAAAGTGACTTTTCTCTTGCATTTGTATTTATTTCTATGCTCATGCCCGTGAAAATATTTTTCCTTGTCACTGTTATTGCCGCACTGCATCCAGTAAAAAAAACTTTCACATGTGTCAGTAGCCTTTGCTTTTTTTCCAGTTATGAGCAGTGAATCAGCCCCCATCTCTCGCTTTCTCTGCTCCGATTTATACATCAGGAGACGTGGCAGTGGTTGCTCACTATTTGGTGCTGAGTGACAACTTGGTACCTGATGCGAGAAGGTCCCCGGGGTCAAGAAACTTGTCTTTCACTCGGTGTCCTGTTTAAAGCAGAGAATTCCCCCTGAGCTCTCCGTGCCAGACTCCTGAAATGTTAATTAGGTTATGTTTACAGTGCCCTAGCAGGCTTCCCCAGTGGTATATATATCTATATGTGTCTGCTGGGAAACATATTATACACATAGTGACTGTAAACACCATTCCACGGACATTACTACCACTGACCTTCTCGACTTTACTGGACCCGTTAATATACTTTGTGGGGTTTGCTGAGGAATTCTAGCCCGGCGATTCACAAAAGCATTCTATTTATTTTAATATTAGATAATATTACAGAGATTGGTAGTCATAAATACATTCCTATGTTCTGTGATGCACCTGACGCCACATCCTAAAATCACCCGCTTCTCTGTTAATTCTTGATAAAGAGGCATTCCACATCATGTGACCGGAATTGAGTATGTGAAATTTGGTCGATTTAAAGAGGAACTGTAATCAAAGATTGAACTTCATCCCAATCAGTAGCTGATACCCTTTTCCCATGAGATATATTTACCTTTTCTAGAAGAGATAATCAGGGGGTCTGTATGGGTGATATTGTGGTGAAACCCCTCCCACAGTGTGATGTCAGGACCTAGGTCCTGACAGTTTATGCTCTGTGAGCCTTGTTGCATTGTGGGAAATAACGGTGGTTTCCAACTGCCAAGCAAGCAATAGCTCTGTGCATATGTATAATCTATAAAAAACTTTTTTAGCCTATCGCAATTTTAGGGGGTGTGGTTATAGATAATGACAGCTGGTGCTGTCTGTTTTATTCATGTCTGCCAGTAGTAAAGATGATTATGTGCAGGCTGATTGTTGATCAAACAACATGAGCAAATTGCACGGCGAATATCAATTATTTATTGATCTCTCTTTTACACCGTGTTCCACATTATTATGAAAATTGTATTTAAGTGTCATAAAGATTAAACAATTTCTTTTTCAATCTAACTCATGGATGGTATTGTGTCTCAGGGCTCTTTTGATCACCGAAATCAATCTCAGACACCTCTGATAACTAGTTCGCCAGGTGAGCCTTTTTAAAGGAAAAACTACTAAAAAAGTGTGTTCCTATACAATATAACACTTCCTTCCTGCTGAGAGCTCGTGGTCAGCCCTAGGAGGTTTTCAACCAAAACATTGGAGTTAAGGTGACACAAACACGCTGCATTGCTGGTCTGTTGCGGGTCGGCCTGTGCATCTGGTGAGCGCACTGTGTATCTGGTGGAAGCACGTTGGGTGACACTGTCGGATAAGGGGTGCACTGGTGGCAATATAAAGTTCACTACTGAGACGGTATCACACTATTGCTGTTTTTTTCTGTTCATCCTTATATAGCTGGATCCCTGCGGAGCCTGGTGAAGTGACTATAGGAAACCTGCTGGCAAGGCCAAAAACGCTGACTGCTGATCTGAAAGGATTAGCCGATTGATTTGGTGAGCGTATAGTGTTACTACTGTGCAAGGGCCTGGAGATCACTTGTTGAAGCGGGCTATAATGAAGAAAATGTGCTGATGAACTGTATATGGACTCTTTGGGTACAGCATTAGGCTGATTTGAAAAGGACATTGAATACAGGCATTAGTGTTCTGTAGCTCTATGCTATCTGTTGAGCGCTCTGCTTTTTGTATTGTTTTACCTATACAATATTTGTTTTACAAAGTGTAACGACGCATGGACTAGCACTGTATTTTTCTAATGTTTTTATTGCTGTTAAAAACCAAAAACATTTCTACAACAAAAAAGTATTTGGAAAAAAGGGTGTTCCACATTATTAATCAGACCACCATTTTCAAGCAATATGAGAAAGAAAAATGATCTCTCTGCTGCTAAAAAGTGTGAAATAGTTGAATGCCTTGGACAAGGTATGAGAACCTTTATATTTCCCGAAAAGCTAAGCATGATCATCATACTGTTAAGATTTGTGGCTGACTCAGAGCACACATGGGTTTGTGCTGATAAAAGAACAATGAGGAAAGTTTCTGCCAAACAAAATCATCGGATTAAGAGAGCAGCTGATAAAATGCCATAACAAAGAAGCAAACAGGTATTTGAAGCTGCTGGTGCCTCTGTAATCCTGTGAGCATCAAGATGCAGGATCCTCCAGAGCACATGTGTCGAACTCCAGGCCTGGAGGGCCGGATCCATGCCAGTGTTTAGGATGGACTGAGAAATAAAGGAATGTGTTCTACCTGATGGACCACACCTTTCCTGATTCAGACCCATCAATTCATTTGAGCTGCATCAAAAATGTGTCAGGATCTCGGCCATCGTAGGACCGGTCTGACATACCTGCTCCAGAGGATTGCATAAACCTATTCAGCTTCCACTAACCATTGCCCACAAGCAGTAATGACTGCAGTGGGCCAAGAACAAGAATTTTTTCAAACAGTCTTGTTTACTGATGAGTGCTGTGCAACGCTGGATGGTCAAGATGAATCGAGTGGTGGATGGTTGGTGGATGGCCACCATGTCACAGCAAGGCTGGGATATCTGCAAGAAGGTGGCAAAGTCATAATTTTGCTTGGAATCATGGGGAGAGAGCTGGTTAGCCCCTGTAGGGTCCCTGAAGGTGTGAAAATTGCTTTTGAAAAGTATGTGGCGTTTCTGACTGTCCACTTTCTTCCATGGTATTTAAAGAAGAACCATGCTTTCTATGACAAAATCATCTTCATGCATGACAATGTACCACCTCATGCGGCAAGGAATGCCTCTGCATCATAGGCTGCTATCAGCATAAAAGGAAAGAAACTCATAGTGTAGCCCTCATTCTCCACTGACCTCTATCATAGAGGAGAAACTTCATAGTGAGAGCATCCTAAAGCAAAATATGTATGAAGGTGGGTGGCAGTTTACATCCAAACAGCAGCTCTGTGATTCTATTCTGACATCCTGCAAAGAAATTCAAGCAGAAACTCTCAAAAACTCATAAGTTTAATGGATGCAAAAATTCTGAAGCTGCTATCAAATAAGGGGTCCTATCTATGTTAATACATAACTTGACCTGTTAAGATGTTTTTGATGCAAATAGTTGTTGAGTATAGTAAATATCACCTCCTAATGCTGCAAATTCAACAAATGACCATTTCAGATCTTTACAGGCTATGAAATCTTTTAAAAATCTGTTGTGCGTAATGATTTGGAATAATGCATTTTACGTTTTTTTTTTTGTTTGTTTTTTTGACAACATCTCGTTATCATGAGGGATGTTTGTTCAGTAACATTTGAATTATGCTCTAATGGTAGATGACTAAAAGATGATGCTGACTGCCACTTGCATCCGCTGCCTAGGAAAGTCAGAGAGAACTGTCATTTGCATAATAAATTGGAACGTGGTGTATTTTTTGAACTCCTCACTTTGCACTGTATTTATTATTTTTCCCCCTTTTCGCTGTAGTTCCTCTTTAACCACTTAAGGACTGCAGTCTTAAACCCCCTTAAGGACCAGACACTTTTTCTCCATTCAGACCACTGCAGCTTTAACGGTTTATTGCTCGGTCATACAGCCTACTATCTAAATTAATTTTACCTCTTTTTCTTGTCACTAATACATCTTTCTTTTGGTGCTATTAGATTACTGCTGTGATTTTTAGTTTTTATTATATTCATCAAAAAAGACATGAAGTTTGTCAAAAAATGATTTTTTTCACTTTCTGTGCTGACATTTTTCAAATAAAGTAAAATTTCTATATACATTTTTGTCTAAATTTATTGTGCTACATGTCTTTGATCAATAAATAGACACTTATTGGATTTTTTTTGTTTGGGTAAAAGTTAAAATAGCATTTACAAACTATGGTGCAAAAAGTGAATTTCCCCAGTTTGAAGCATCTCTGACTTTTCTGACCCCCTGTCATGTTTCATGAGGTGCTAGAATAATGGGATAGTATAAATACCCCCCAAATGGCCCCATTTTGGAAAGAAGACATTCCAAAGTATTCAGTGAGAGGCATGGTGAGTTCATAGAAGATTTTTTTTTGTCACAAGTTAGTGGAAAATGACACTTTGTGACAAAAATAAAAAAAAAGTTTCCATTTCTGCTAACTTGTGACAAAAAAAAAAGAAATCTGCCACCGACTCACCATGCCCCTCTCTGAATACTTTTGGGGTGCCTACTTTCCAAAATGGGGTCATTTGTGGGGTGTGTTTACTGTCCTGGCATTTTGGGGGGTGCTAAATGGTAAGCACCCCTGTAAAGCCTAAAGGTGCTCATAGGACTTTGAAAATAGTATAATGTGTTTTGGGGTGTATTTTTACATATACCCATGCTGGGTGGGAGAAATATCTCTGTAAATGAAAATGTTTTGATTTTTTTACACACAAATGTCCTTTTACAGAGATATTTCTCCCACCCAGCATGGGTATGTGTAAAAATACACCCCAAAACACATTATACTACTTCTCCTGAGTACGGCGATACCACATGTGTGACACTTTTTTGCAGCCTAGGTGCACTAGGGGGCCCAAAGTCCTATGAGTACCTTTAGGATTTCACAGGTCATTTTGAGGCATTTGATTTCCAGACTACTCCTCACGGTTTAGGGCCCCTAAAATGCCAGGGCAGTAAAGGAACCTCACAAGTGACCCCATTTTAGAAAGAAGACACCCCAAGGTATTCCGTTAGGTGTATGGTGAGTTCATAGAAGATTTTAGAAGAAGATGTAAATAATGCACTGGGGAGGTCTGATGGTGTGGGCGGGTGTTTGGGTGCCCACAAGGGGCAGATTAGGGTCTGATCTGATGGGTAGCAGTGATAGGTGGTGACAGGGGGTGACGGGGTTATTGATAGGTGATCAGGGTGTGATTAGAGGGGAGAATAGATGCAAGCAATGCACTGGCGAGGTGATCAGGGGGGTATGAGGACGATCTGAGGGTGTGGGTGGGTAATTGGGTGCCCGTAAGGGGCAGATTAGGGTCTGATCTGATGGGTAGCAGTGACAGGTGGTGACAGGGAGTGATTGATGGGTGATCAGTGGGTGATTAGAGAGGAGAACAATGTAAACAATGCACTTGGGAGGTGATCTGAGGGCGGGTCTGCGGGCGATCTGAGGGTGTGGACGGGTGACCAGGTGCCCGCAAGGGGCAGGTTAGGGTCTGATCTGATGGGTGGCAGTGACAGGTGGTGACAGGGGGTGATTGATGGGTGATTGACAGGTGATCAGGGTGTGATTAGAGGGGAGAATAGATGCAATCAATGCACTGGGGAGGTATTTAGGGGGGTCTGAGGGCGATCTGAGGGTGTGGGCGGGTGATTGGGTGCCCGCAAGGGGCAGATGAGGGTCTGATCTGATGGGTATGATGGGTAGCAGTGACAGGGGGTAATTGATAGGTGATCAGTGGGGGGTTAGAGGGGAGAACAGATGTAAATAATGCACTGGGGAGGGAATCAGGGGGGGGGGTCTGAGGGTGATCTGAGGGTGTGGGCGGGTGTTTGGTTGCCCGCAAGGGGCAGATGAAGGTCTGATCTGATGGGTATGATGGGTAGCAGTGACAGGGGGTGACGGGGTGATTGATAGGTGATCAGTGGGTGATTAGAGGGGAGAACCGATGCAAATAATGCACTGTGGAGGTGATCAGGGGGGTCTGAGGGCAATCTGAGGGTGTGGGCGGGTGTTGCTCGCAAGGGGCAGGTTAGGGTCTGATCTGATGGGTGACAGGGGGTGATTGATGGGTGATTGACAGGTGATCAGTGGGTGATTACAGGGGAGAATAGATGTATACAGTACACAGGGGGGGGGGGGGTCTGGGGAGGATCTGAGGGTGTGTGTGTGGGGGGGGGGTGATCAGGAGCCCCCAGGGGGCAGTTTAGGACCTAATCTAAAATATAGCGTTGACAGATAGTGACAGGGGGTGATTGATGGGTTGGGGGTGATTGGGTGCAAACAGTGGTCTGAGGGGGTGATCATGGGGGGTCTGAGGGGAGCTGTGGGCGATCAGGGGGCAGGGGGGGCAGAATCATTGTCTGTGTGATTACATGCACACCTGCCTCCTCCCCTGGTGGTCCCTCGATCGCTGGGACCACTAGGGGAGGAGGCAGCCTGTATAATACACTTTGTATACATTAAAAAGTGTATTATACACTTTTGCAGGGTGACATCGGGCTGTTTACATTAGGCGGAGCCTAATGCCGGCAGATCCCCGGCTAATTAGTGCCCCAGGTGCCGCCGCCGATCGGCGTTATGCGGCCCTGTGGGTGCCACTTTGCCGCCGCCTATTGGTAGTGGGCGGTCGGCAAGTGGTTAAAGCATAATGTAACAATGTCATTTAAGCAAACCTTTCAGTAAGGGTCGCTTCACACTTGTTTCAAAACCGTATTCGTGGATCCATTTTTTTCCCTGGGCAAAAACGGAGCCATGTTTACCAATGTTAAAAATAGTGGCCGTGACTTCCGGTTCCAGGAGGGAGCAAGTAGCGGAGCTCCGTTAAGCCAGCCAGCCCGCGGCGGTGAAACAACCCATCCACACATCTGAGGATTATATCCCCGGGTGGCCTTCAGTCTCCTGCTCACGGAGACATCACTCATGGACCGCTACCTCACCCGCTCCGCCAACACGCGAGGTGATACAGCGCAGCAGACACCACGAGGCAAGATGGCGTCTGGTACAGGGAAACGTGGCTTCCGTTCTGACTCCCAGGCCTCACAACCCGACTGGGGAGAGGACTCTGATGCACCCTCGGAGAACGGTAAGAGAGACCCACTGTGCTTAAACTACAAAGCCCTGGCCAAAGAAATGATGAAACTTCTGGCCCCAGATTTAGAAGCTACGGTGGGGAAGGCCATCTCTAAGTCTCTAACGCCCATCACTAAAGAGCTGCAGAAACACTCCGCTAGACTAGATGACGCAGATCACCGCATTTAACAATGCGAAGGAGACTTAGATAAAGCATTCAATAAGATAGACTATCTTATGAAACAAAATGCTATTTATCATGATCGCATTGAGGACTTGGAGAATAGATCAAGGCGTAATAATGTCCGCGTAGTGGGCCTGCCCGAGAACATCCGCCCTGACACACTTCCTGAGTTCTGTGAGGCTACTCTCCCCCAGCTATTATCTTTGGAAAGGGACTTCAAAGTGGAAAGAGCCCATAAAGTAGGCCCACCTAAGCCGGAATCCCCAAAGCCACTCCACGGCTTGTCATGGTGCGCACTTGGACTATAACGCGAAAACCAAGATCCTCAGAGCTTTCAAATCTCTAAATTAACCACTACTCCACCAAGATAAACCTATCAGGTTGTTTAATGATTATTTTTATGAAGTATCCCAGAGACGCCAGGCCTTCACTAAAGCCTGCTCTTTTTTGGCTCTAAGAAACATCAAGTTTTCTCTCCTATACCCTGCCACTCTTAAAATAATGGAGGACGATGAAAAATTTCGCATCTTCAAAAACCCCAAGGAAGCTGATACCTACCTCCACGCTCAATTCTCCTTTCCCAACCGAAAGGCTGCCTCTCCCGCTCCATCTCCAAGAGATGATCCTGCGTGACTCTTTTCACATATTTTGGTCTAATCCTCTTGCCACGGCCTGGGGTTTTTTCTGGCTTCGGATGCAAAGATGCGTTGGAGCTACAGGGAAGAAGTGAAGTCCATGCTTCTTTGTTTTTTCAAAGTTTGTTTTTTTGATTTTGGGAAGTTGGGTCTGATCGCAGCCGGCTATTTTCGCCTTGCGGGGGGGCTCCTTAAAGCCCCCCTCTGCAGCGATTTTCGGCCTCCCTGTCCTTCCCTCCCCTCTTTCCCATGGGCGGCGCAGGACGGAGATCCGTCCTGCACCGCCTCTAATAGGCTTCAGCCTATCAGACTGCGGCGATCCCCGGCCAATCAGAGGCCGGGGATCGCCGATCTCCTTTACGGCGCCGTATGATGTAAACAGCGGGGATTTCCACCCCGCGTGTTTACATTTCGCCTGCGAGCCGCGATCGGAGGCTCGCAGGAAGTTCACTGAGACACCCTGAGTAAACTGACATGGAAAGGCCGCTCGAACGAGTGGCCGTTTCCATGTAAAACCACTTAACACCTAGGTCTGCCGATCGGCTGACTGTGGTCGTTAGGTATAATAATGTCATTTGCTATATATATCTCTCTGTTTTTTCAGGTTTTGACACTGCTCACCACCATACACTTGTTCCTTGAAGTACCTGTATTATGAAAGTGGTTTCATGGAATGTTAAAGGTTTGAGGTCACCGGTAAAACGAGCACAAGTTTTAAGACATCAATGCTGATATTGCTCTTTTACAGGAGACACACCTAGGGGCTCAAGAAATGCAATTTATGAACAAAAAATGGGTTTCTAAATGCATTGGCTCTCCAGCTATCAATAAAAAAGCTGGAGTTCTCATACTAATCATGAAAAAAATTAATGCTACGGTGGATCACATCTTCAATGACAATGAGGGTAGATGTGTGGCGATCAGAATCAACTTGCCTGATGACCCTTTACCAATATTTAACCTATATGGTCCCCATGAAGGGAAAAATAATTATTTCAAACATATCCATTCTCATATACTATCTATCAATCCTCAACAACTGTTAGTAGGGGGTGATTTTAATGATGTTATGCACATACTTGAAGATAGGAAGTTTAATACCTCCAAAATCACTGCAAATTCGGTTAAGCCTACTGCTTTGCCCGAATCTGCAACTTCCTTATCCTTACAAGACACTTGGAGATATCTCCATCCTTGTATTATTTCTATTCCTCCTCACATGAATCCTTCTCTAGGATAGACTATCTTTTTCTAACTGCTTCACTATGCTCCAGATTGGAGTCGGCTGAAATCCTGGATCTTGTCATATCCGACCACTCCTATATGCATAACCGTTTTAGACCATACACCTAGAGGATCTGACTATATCTGGCGATTCCCCTCTCATTTATACAGCGATGAAGAATTTCATTCCCTACTCCAATCATGGTCGGTTGAATACAAAGAAAATAACTCTCAACATTAAAAAGACCCCATCTGTTCTGGGACTCTCCTAAAGCTCTAAGAAACGCTTAACATTTCAAAAATATAACCAGCAATTACAACTCACTAGACAGGCCTACACACAATACAAACAATCCCCTCCCCTCCCCTTAGATCCCAATGGCTGAAAGCTAAATCCTTGACAGATAAGTGGATGAAAATGAGAGAAGCATTCACCAAACCATACCAGGTCCTTCAATTTTAAACATCATCCCAAAGGTATAAATGACATCTTCTCTAAATTCTTCGGAGAGCTTTATTCTTCTCCTACCCCCTGTGACGAAAACAACAGTTTATCATGGTTAGAAAAAGTCCCACTCACGACCCTTAGCCAAGACGAGCTAGAAGATCTAAACGCCCCGGTCACAGCCTCAGAGATCACTTCTGTAATTAAAAACGTATCAAATAACAAAGCGCCAGGACCTGATGGCCTATCCTCTGAATTCTATAAAATCCTCCAAAAAGACATATCCCCTACCCTAGTGGACGTATATGGCAAGATCCTAAGAGAAAGCCAATTTCTATCTTCAGCCAATGAAACTTATATCAAACTGATCTTCAAGAAAAACAAGGACCCCACCAAAGCCGAATCCTACCGTCCTATATCCCTTATAAACCAGGACCTTAAAATCCTAACAAGACTAATGGCTAACAGACTAGCCCCATATATGCCCAAACTCATTCACCCCAACCAAATTGGTTTCACACAAGGGTGCTGCGGTAGCCTGGAGGGAGTAACAGTCAGTGCGACCTGGCTTCTCTGGAGGCGCTGGGCGTAAGTACGACATTGGTGGGATGGGCCCATGTTTAAACTGACCTATGAGAAGTTTCTTTGACAGTTCCCCATCAGGTCCGCTAGGAATGGGACCATTTGATTTGTGTATTTACATAGAGTGCTGTGATTGGTCATTTGTCATATCATGCTGTGTATATAAAGGTGCATTGTGTCAGTTAGTATTTGTACCCTAACAGCTCAGCTTGATAAAGAGGCGGCTGCTCTGAAACGTTGCCATATATGCTGTCATGACTATTTTAAGAAAATAAAAGAGCAGAATATATTGGATGGTGCCAGTCTAATCTACTTTGACTACTAAGGATCCAGAGTGCAGCTGGCTCTACCGAGGCACATCCACCAGTTTTACTGAGGAGTGCTCCACTACCCTTTTGCACCTACTGTGTTTAGGGAATATTTTTTTTTTTTAATATGTATGTCAAGAGGGATTATTATTATGAAATTATGGGCTAAAAATTAGTGATTGATATAAAACTGAAAAAAAATGCATCTTTATTTCCAAATAAAATATTGTCACCATACATTATAATAGGGATATATTTTTGATGTTGCAATAACCGGGACAAATGGGCAAATACAATGTGTGGACTTTAATTACCGTAGCATGTATTATTTTAAAACTGTAATGGCTGAAAACTGAAAAATCATCATTTTTTCCATTTTTTTTCATATTATTCCCATTAAAATGCATTTTGAATAAAATAATTCTTAACATAATGTACCACCTAAAGAAAGCCTAATTGGTGGCGGAAAAAACAAGGTATAAATCATTTTGTTGTGATAAGTGTCAGGAATATACTGGGGTGCTTATGATGTAAGGATAATATTTTCATTTTCCTGTCTGCTATGTACTTCAGATGCGTATGTATGGGTCATCATCTGGTTTTGGGGAAGCTGTACTTGTCTGTGTGACAGTGTGGAATACAATTACCCTCAGTTCCTCTGAGAGCAGGGAGCTAATTAGAAGCCCTATTGTCCCATTATACAAATCAGGACATAGTCAGGGAACTTCAAAGACCTACATTTGCATCTAAAGAGGACTTCAGTGAATAATGTTTGGGTAATCAGACAATGGCAGAAGTGAAGTGTTGAAGTCCTTGACACTTGAAACATTTACACTTCTGTTGAGGAAGTGAAGAACTGTAGGCTAAGTCAGGAAGAGTAGCTGCACCAAAAGTTGACATGTGTGTTAAACACTATTTCATTGTGAGGAAATTGAATTATTGCTGGAGGTGCAAACTATACCCTGTACATTACATGTATTGGAAGTCTTTTCATGTATGTGGGCTATTGTACATTTTTCACAGGCGGATGTTAGATCTCTGGAGATCCAATTATGACTGAGGAGGTAATTAAATCTAGCTCCCCCCCCCCCCCCCCCCCGTCCACACAGGCTTACAGCCTCGAGGCGAATATTTCATTATAAAAACCAGGGGACAGCTACCTCAAATCAGTTCTCTTCTGACGGTAGCGGCAGCTGGTCTCCCGGCCCAAGCTAAGGGGCTCCTGGTCAAAGCCAGAACTGTGTCCGTCCACAAAAGTCCAAGATTCTTCTATCTGGATCCCTGTATTTGGTAAGCAAATCGCTTTTGTGTGTATCTTTGTAACTCTTAATTTTGTAACTTTTTTACTTTGTTTTTTGTAATCTTTTTTATATATTCTGTTCTGCAGTGTTCCATGTTTTTCTGGAATATTAAATTATTATTTAATAAGCTTGACTTCTGTCGTACTAAACTAACACTCACAGCCTAGAGGAGACTGCAGTGTAGCTGTGTATAAGTCCGTGCCTAATTGTATGTTTGAGCAACACTACCATATGAAATTGTAATTGCATTGTGTGTATGGGGCACTTCTGCGCTCGACAGCCGAGTGGGAAGTCTAACAGTATCGTTCGGAACGACTGTTAGTGGTTTTGCTGCACGACAGTGTAACTTGCAGTACAAATCATTGTCTGATTGTGCTGTGTTACTGTACAACTGTACTGTGTGTGTGGGTGCGTGGCCTTCTCGTATTCGGCCTAAGCGCGAAGCTGACCCAAATACGAAAACGCAGATTGCGTGTTGAGCCCTCGACAGCTGAGGGGACGTGTCTAGCAACGCTAGTGGTGGCAGTGGGAAGTGTTTGAGGAGTTCCAGCCTTGTTTGTAGCTTTAATAAGGCTGTTCCCCGCTTAATCTGGTCAAACCCGCAGTCGGGAACCGTATACGCAGGCGTGCTGCAGGCCGGTTCCTGACATAATTGGCTGGCAGTGGTGGCATAGTTTAGTACATTAGTACACAGTTTAGCTCGCTATTCTGAGTACTAAAGGCTGGAAGCTTGCTAGAAGCAACTAGCCTACAGAAGTCTACTCAGTGCAGAATCTATATACGTTTTTTTTTTTGTTCAAAGATACACACTCTGTGTTTTGCTTTCCCTTCCCCCCCCTTTTTTTTTTCTTTTTTTTTTTTTGCAACACGATGGCTCAGAAAGCATCCAGCTATGCAAGTCTAAACAAAGAGATACTACTCAACCTGTGTGAGCACAAAGGCATCGAGACGGTGAGCGGCCAGACTAAGGAGCAGTTAGTCCGTGCGCTCGAGGAGTATGATGAGGCAGAGCAAGCCCGTGCTTCAACGTCAGCGGATGCAGCTCACGACACGCCAGAGGAGGAATCGCTCCCACCACAGAATGCGAGTGGAGACGATGTCCTGGATGATCCACTGAACACGGAGATGACATCTCTGGAAGCCGACCTACAGCTACTAGGTTCGGCTGAGCCCGAACTGCGCCTAAAGCTGATCCTGGAACATCGGCAAGCAGAGAGGGAAATACGACAAGCCAAGAAGGAACAAGCTGCACAGCGACTCCAGGCTGAGAGGGAACAAGCTGCACAGCGACACCAGGCCGAGAGGTAAAGTGCTGAGTACCAGCACCAGCTGGAGCTGGCTAAACTACAGCAGCAGAACCGGTCTGCTGGACCCGCAGAACGCGAAGGTGAGCGAGTCCACAGAATCCCCCTTGATAAGTTCCCCGCTATGGACAAGGACTCTGACATAGACACTTTCCTACAGGGGTTTGAAAGGACTTGTCGGCAGTATGGGGTGCCCCGTGAGCAGTGGGCAAGATACCTCACACCAGGGCTGAGAGGCAAGGCCCTGAAGGCGTTTGTGAATCTCCCCCAGGAGGAAGAAACAGACTTTGAGGCGATTAAGAAAGCCATCATTGCGCGATACCACCTCACGCCGGAGGTGTATCGAAAACGTTTCAGGACAGTGCAGCGAGGTCCTAATGACAGCTACCTGGATCATGCTTGCAACCTGCGCACTGCCTTCCAGCAGTGGGTAAAAGGACTGTCAGTCAAAACCTTGGATGCCCTGCAGGAGCTGATGATAAAAGACCAGTTCCTACACACCTGTCCTGTTGAGGTCCGGCTGTTTGTGCTGGATCGAGAACCCAAGACAGTGGATGAGGCTGCGGAAATGGCCGATTCCTACACCGCCCATAGAGCACCCGAGTCCCGGAGGACTACTACACCCAGCTGGAGGGGAGAACAGATTGCTAAACCTGTGTCACCCAGCACCCAGAGGAGGCAAGCACAGCTGTCTCCTGGATTCAGGCAACCAACCACGGACACTCGGAAATGCTTTGTATGTGACCGGGTGGGTCATACCAGCATGACCTGCCCAGAGAGGAAGAGGGAGGCCCCAAAATCCAGTGAGGCCTCAAACCCCAGGGAAGTCCCAACTGCTTTGTGTGCCACGAGAAATGCCAGTGGCTATGCAGAGAATCTGCAGCTTGTCAGGGTTGGGGGTACAATTGCCACTGGGCTGAGAGACACTAGAGCAGAAGTGACTCTCATACATCCCCAGCTTGTGAACCCAGAGCAGTACATACCTGGGAAAATGATTGCTGTCAGAGGAATTGGGGGTGTCACCCCAGCAATACCCACCGCCTTGGTCCACCTGGATTGGGGGGCCGGCAGCGGACTGAAAGAAGTTGGGGTAACTGACAAAATCCCCACCAACGTTTTGCTGGGTACTGACCTGGGACGGTTGGTGGCCCGGTATGAGCCTACTCCAAACCCCGTGGAGCCCGCTTCCCCAGCAGAAGTTCAGGACTCTTGCAAGGTACTGTTTGATAATGCTGTGCAAGTGGGGAGTGCTAGTGGGCCCCCAGGGGCTATGGACTGTGTACTAGGAGCCAGCCCTAGTGATTCCCCAGTGCCTAGGCCTGGAGTGGGACATGTTGATCCGGAGAATGCAGAAACTGATGATGTCCTTTATGACGCACGGACTATCGAGGCGATCGATGCAAGAACTGTTGATGCTACTTGTGAAGTGCTGGGTAGCACTGGGTATAATGCAGCAGATAATGTTGATGTGGAATGTAATGTTCTAAATGTCAATAGGTGTAAGATGGATAATGCTGATGTCATATGTGTTGTGCTACATAATGCTGTGTGTCAGGTGGACACTCCGTCGGCTGCAGGAGTAACCAGCCAGGCTCGCTGGGCTGCAGCAGGTGGACTGTCCACTGAAGGGGCAGATGGCACCAGGCCAGATCCTCCCCCTTCAGATGGTTTCAAGACCAAAGGTGATGTGGTTTATGATATGTGTAAGGTGGGCGCCCCCTCAGCTGCAGTGGTAACCCACAGCGCTAGCGAGTCTACAGCAGAGGGACTGTCCACTGAAGTGACAAATGTTGCTGGGTCAGCAACATCCACTTCGGAACCTGGCTCTGAGGGCCCAGGAGCCTCTCCGTCTGCAGCCTTCCTGGAATGTGTGTCAGGCAGCACTGAGCTCTCTGGGGCTGTTCGATTTGACAGCAGCCTGGAAGAGCTCAGGGGGCTAGCCAGCAGGTCACCAGCTGGGAGGGGCGGGCTGAGAGGGTTCTGGGAAGTTGTTCCCTCGGAGCTGTCCGAAGTGGAGGAGGCAGACCGGCAGATAATCGTTCCCCAAAGGGACCGAGAGATAGCTCCTACCACTATAGAGAAAGTGCGTGTAGCGACTGTTGGAACCTTTCCCCAGCTGCAGCACTGTCTCTATGGTTGCAAATTCACGGTCGTCACTGACCCTCATTCCCCTGGTTGGTTACGTCAGGTTGTCAGGGGCAATGACACATTGCAGCAACCTGACCTAGCTTTCCAGTCCGGTAGCTTGGAGCTAAGGAGTTACCCCCCCAGGCCCGGCCGTCAGTGTCGGCTTTGGCAGGACGATTCGTTAGAATCATCTGCCGGCGCCATCTGGAAGAGGGGGCGTGTCAGGAATATACTGGGGTGCTTATGATGTAAGGATAATTTTTTCATTTTCCTGTCTGCTATGTACTTCAGATGCGTATGTATGGGTCATCATTTGGTTTTGGGGAAGCTGTACTTGTCTGTGTGACAGTGTGGAATACAATTACCCTCAGTTCCTCTGAGAGCAGGGAGCTAATTAGAAGCCCTATTGTCCCATTATACAAATCAGGACATAGTCAGGGAACTTCAAAGACCTACATTTGCATCTAAAGAGGACTTCAGTGAATAATGCTTGGGTAATCAGACAATGGCAGAAGTGAAGTGTTGAAGTCCTTGACACTTGAAACATTTACACTTCTGTTGAGGAAGTGAAGAACTGTAGGCTAAGTCAGGAAGAGTAGCTGCACCAAAAGTTGACATGTGTGTTAAACACTATTTCATTGTGAGGAAATTGAATTATTGCTGGAGGTGCAAACTATACCCTGTACATTACATGTATTGGAAGTCTTTTCATGTATGTGGGCTATTGTACATTTTTCACAGGCGGATGTTAGATCTCTGGAGATCCAATTATGACTGAGGGTGTAGTTAAATCTAGCTAACCCCCCCTCCCCCCCGTCCACACAGGCTTACAGCCTCGAGGCGAATATTTCATTATAAAAACCAGGGGACAGCTACCTCAAATCAGTTCTCTTCTGACGGTAGCGGCAGCTGGTCTCCCGGCCCAAGCTAAGGGGCTCCTGGTCAAAGCCAGAACTGTGTCCGTCCACAAAAGTCCAAGATTCTTCTATCTGGATCCCTGTATTTGGTAAGCAAATCGCTTTTGTGTGTATCTTTGTAACTCTTAATTTTGTAACTTTTTTAATTTGTTTGTTGTAATCTTTTGTATATATTCTGTTGTGCAGTGTTCCATGTTTTTCTGGAATATTAAATTATTATTTAATAAGCTTGACTTCTGCCATACTAAACTAACACTCACAGCCTAGAGGAGACTGCAGTGTAGCTGTGTATAAGTCCGTGCCTAATTGTATGTTTGAGCAACACTACCATATGAAATTGTAATTGCATTGTGTGTATGGGGCACTTGTGCGCTCGACAGCCAAGTGGGAAGTCTAACAGTATCGTTCGGAACGACTGTTAGTGGTTTTGCTGCACGACAGTGTAACTTGCATTACAAATCATTGTCTGATTGTGCTGTGTTACTGTACAACTGTACTGTGTGTGTGGGTGCGTGGCGTTCTCGTATTCGGCCTAAGCGCGAAGCTGACCCAAATACGAAAACGCAGATTGCGTGTTGAGCCCTCGGCAGCTGAGGGGACGTGTCTAGCAACGCTAGTGGTGGCAGTGGGAAGTGTTTGAGGGGTTCCAGCCTTGTTTGTAGCTTAAATAAGGCTGTTCCCCGCTTAATCTGGTCAAACCCGCAGTCGGGAACCGTATACGCAGGCGTGCCGCGGGCCAGTTCCTGACAATAAGCAGTAATAAAGTTATTGGCGAATGAATAGGAGGAGCGCTGAAATGTGAAAATTCGTCTCGTCCATGAGGTGAAAAATAACCGCGGGCTGAAATGGTTAATAGATCAGCAGGGTTGCCAGGTAACTGGTATTATTTAGAAAGAAAATAAATATGGCAGCCTCCATATCCCTCTTACTTTAGTTGTCCGTTAACCTATTAAAGGATACCAGAGCTGAAATTAAAGACTTACTTACCTGTGGCTTCTTCAAGCCCCCCAAGGCTTGTATGTCCCTCACTGTCCTTCCAGTCCCCCACCTCGCCCAGTTGTTCAGCCTGCTACAGCAGCCAAGTCGCACAGTACTGCACATGTACTGGCCTGGTGGCGCGTGCTGCTCTGCTGCTGCTGCTGCTCCTTGCCGCTCTTATGTGCAGTTCTTTCTCATTTCACTTCTTGTGACCTCTGGGGTCATGATGCTGCAGAAGCAGCTCTGTGCAGAGGAGAGTGCTGATTGGCATGAAGGGGTCGGGGATAGGCAGGAAGCATGCGGTGGAGAGCCAGTGACAAGG